>NW_027490110.1:1800000-2034323 GCF_050948175.1 Xylocopa sonorina | reverse complement strand
GATAAGGTATAATATTCATTACGACGTGTCATGTATACCTCATATTCACTTCAAATGAATGTAAATGCGACACTTCCATGCTAGGAAATAGCGTTTGCAGATGTCTACGTATCGTAGCAATATAGTTCTAATGCTTCTTAAAACGCGATATCGCATCTCACTGCTATGTTTCATGATAAGATATAATATTCATTGCGAAGTGTCATGTATACCTCGTATTCACTTCAAAAGAATGTAAATGCGACACTTCCATGCTAGGAAGTAGCGTTTGCAGATGACTACGTATCGTAGCAATAGGGTTCTAATGCTTCTTAAAATGCGATATCGCATCACACTTCTATGTTTCGTGATAAGATATAATATTCATTGCGAAGTGTCATGTATACCTCGATTTCACTTCACAAGAATGTATATGCGACACTTCCTTGCTAGAAAATATTGTTTGCTGATGTCTACGTATCGTAGCAATAGAGTTCTAGTGCTTCTTAGAACGCGATATCGTATCTCACTTCTATGTTTCATGATAAGATATAATATTCATTGCGAAGTGTCATGTATACCTCGTATTCACTTCAAAAGAACGTAAATAAGACACTTCCATGCTAGGAAATAGTGTTTGCAGATGTCTACGTATCGTAGCAATAGAGCTCTAATGCTTCTCAAAATGCGATATAGCACCTCATTCCTATGTTTCATGATAAGATATAATATTCATTGCGAAGTGTCATGTATACATCGTATTCACTTCAAAAGAATGTAAATGCGACACTTCCATGCTAGGAAATAGCGTTTGCAGATGTCTACGTATCGTAGCAATAGAGTTCTAATGCTTCTCAAAACGCGATATAGCACCTCATTCCTATGTTTCATGATAAGATATAATATTCATTGCGAAGTGTCATGCATACCTCGTATTGACTTCCAAAGAATGTAAATGCGACACTTCCATGCTAGGAAATAGCGTTTGCAGATGTCTACGTATCGCAGCAATAGAGGTCCAATGCTTCCTAAAACGCGATATCGCATCACTCTTCTATGTCTCATGAGAAGATATAATATTCATTATGGAGTGTTATGTATACCTCGTACTCACTTCAAAAGAATGTAAATGTGACCCTTCCATGCTAGGGAATAGCCTTTGCAAATGTCTACGTATCGTAGCAATAGAGTTCTAATGCTTCTTAAAACGCGATATCGCATCTCACTGCTATGTTTCATGAGAAGATATAATATTCATTGCGAAGTGTCATGTATATCTCGTATTCACATCAAAAGAATGTAAATGCGACACTTCCCTGCTAGGAAATAGCGTTTGCAGATGTCTACGTATCGCAGCAATAGAGTTCCAATGCTTCCTAAAACGCGATATCGCATCACTCTTCTATGTTTCATGATAAGGTATAATATTCATTACGAAGTGTCATGTATACCTCATATTCACTTCAAATGAATGTAAATGCGACACTTCCATGCTAGGAAATAGCGTTTGCAAATGTCTACGTATCGTAGCAATAGAGTTCTAATGTTTCTTAAAACGAGATGTCGTATTTCATTTCTATGTTACGTAATAAGATATAATATTCATTGTGTAATGTTATGTATACCTCGTATTCACTTCAGTGGAATGTAAGTGCGAAATTTCCTGGCAAGGAAATAGAGTTTGCAGATGTCTACGTATATAGGCAATAGAGTTCTAATGCTTCTCAAAACGCGATATAGCACCTCATTCCTATGTTTCATGAGAAGATATAATATTCATTGCGAAGTGTCATGTATACCTCGTATTCACTTCAAAAGAATGTAAATGCGACACTTCCATGCTAGGAAATAGCGTTTGCAGATGTCTACGTATCGCAGCAATAGAGGTCCAATGCTTCCTAAAACGCGATATCGCATCACTCTTCTATGTCTCATGAGAAGATATAATATTCATTATGGAGTGTTATGTATACCTCGTACTCACTTCAAAAGAATGTAAATGTGACCCTTCCATGCTAGGGAATAGCCTTTGCAAATGTCTACGTATCGTAGCAATAGAGTTCTAATGCTTCTTAAAACGCGATATCGCATCTCACTGCTATGTTTCATGAGAAGATATAATATTCATTGCGAAGTGTCATGTATATCTCGTATTCACATCAAAAGAATGTAAATGCGACACTTCCCTGCTAGGAAATAGCGTTTGCAGATGTCTACGTATCGCAGCAATAGAGTTCCAATGCTTCCTAAAACGCGATATCGCATCACTCTTCTATGTTTCATGATAAGGTATAATATTCATTACGAAGTGTCATGTATACCTCATATTCACTTCAAATGAATGTAAATGCGACACTTCCATGCTAGGAAATAGCGTTTGCAGATGTCTACGTATCGTAGCAATAGAGTTCTAATGTTTCTTAAAACGAGATGTCGTATTTCATTTCTATGTTTCGTAATAAGATATAATATTCATTGTGTAATGTTATGTATACCTCGTATTCACTTCAGTGGAATGTAAGTGCGAAATTTCCTGGCAAGGAAATAGAGTTTGCAGATGTCTACGTATATAGGCAATAGCGTTCTAATGCTTCTCAAAACGCGATATAGCACCTCATTCCTATGTTTCATGAGAAGATATAATATTCATTGCGAAGTGTCATGTATACCTCGTATTCACTTCAAAAGAATGTAAATGCGACACTTCCATGCTAGGAAGTAGCGTTTGCAGATGAATACGTATCGTAGCAATAGTGTTCTAATGCTTCTTAAAATGCGATATCGCATCACACTTCTATGTTTCGTGATAAGATATAATATTCATTGCGAAGTGTCATGTATACCTCGATTTCACTTCACAAGAATGTAAATGCGACACCTCCATGCTAGGAAATAGCGTTTGCAGATGTCTACGTATCGTAGCAATAGAGTTCTAGTGCTTCTTAGAACGCGATATCGCATCTCACTTCTATGTTTCATGATAAGATATAATATTCATTGCGAAGTGTCATGTATACCTCGTATTCACTTCAAAAGAATGTAAATGCGACACTTCCATGCTAGGAAATAGCGTTTGCAGATGTCTACGTATCGCAGCAATAGAGATCCAATGCTTCCTAAAACGCGATATCGCATCACTCTTCTATGTTTCATGAGAAGATATAATATTCATTATGGAGTGTTATGTATACCTCGTACTCACTTCAAAAGAATGTAAGTGCGACCCTTCCATGCTAGGGAATAGCCTTTGCAAATGTCTACGTATCGTAGCAATAGAGTTCTAATGCTTCTTAAAACGCGATATCGCATCTCACTGCTATGTTTCATGAGAAGATATAATATTCTTTGCGAAGTGTCATGTATATCTCGTATTCACACCAAAAAAATGTAAATGCGACACTTCCATGCTACGAAATAGCGTTTGCAGATGTCTACGTATCGCAGCAATAGAGTTCCAATGCGTCCTAAAACGCGATATCGCATCACTCTTCTATGTTTCATGATAAGGTATAATATTCATTACGACGTGTCATGTATACCTCATATTCACTTCAAATGAATGTAAATGCGACACTTCCATGCTAGGAAATAGCGTTTGCAGATGTCTACGTATCGTAGCAATATAGTTCTAATGCTTCTTAAAACGCGATATCGCATCTCACTGCTATGTTTCATGATAAGATATAATATTCATTGCGAAGTGTTATGTATACCTCGTATTCACTTCAAAAGAATGTAAATGCGACACTTCCTTGCTAGAAAATATTGTTTGCTGATGTCTACGTATCGTAGCAATAGAGTTCTAATGCTTCTTAAAACGCGATATCGCATCTCACTGCTATGTTTCATGAGAAGATATAATATTCATTGCGAAGTGTCATGTATATCTCGTATTCACATCAAAAGAATGTAAATGCGACACTTCCCTGCTAGGAAATAGCGTTTGCAGATGTCTACGTATCGCAGCAATAGAGTTCCAATGCTTCCTAAAACGCGATATCGCATCACTCTTCTATGTTTCATGATAAGGTATAATATTCATTACGAAGTGTCATGTATACCTCATATTCACTTCAAATGAATGTAAATGCGACACTTCCATGCTAGGAAATAGCGTTTGCAGATGTCTACGTATCGTAGCAATAGAGTTCTAATGTTTCTTAAAACGAGATGTCGTATTTCATTTCTATGTTTCGTAATAAGATATAATATTCATTGTGTAATGTTATGTATACCTCGTATTCACTTCAGTGGAATGTAAGTGCGAAATTTCCTGGCAAGGAAATAGAGTTTGCAGATGTCTACGTATATAGGCAATAGAGTTCTAATGCTTCTCAAAACGCGATATAGCACCTCATTCCTATGTTTCATGAGAAGATATAATATTCATTGCGAAGTGTCATGTATACCTCGTATTCACTTCAAAAGAATGTAAATGCGACACTTCCATGCTAGGAAATAGCGTTTGCAGATGTCTACGTATCGTAGCAATAGAGGTTCTAATGCTTCTCAAAACGCGATATAGCACCTCATTCCTATGTTTCATGATAAGATATAATATTCATTGCGAAGTGTCATGTATACCTCGTATTCACTTCAGAAGAATGTAAATGCGACACTTCCATGCTAGGAAATAGCGTTTGCAGATGTCTACGTATCGCAGCAATAGAAATCCAATGCTTCCTAAAACGCGATATCGCATCACTCTTCTATGTTTCATGATAAGGTATAATATTCATAGCGTAGTGTCATGTATACCTCGTTTTCACTTCAAATGAATGTAAATGCGACACTTCCATGCTAGGAAATAGCGTTTGCAGATGTCTACGTATCGTAGCAATAGAGTTCTAATGCTTCTTAAAACGCGATATCGTATCTCACTGCTATGTTTCAGGAGAAGATATAATATTCATTATGGAATGTTATGTATACCTCGTACTCACTTCAAGAGAATGTAAATGCGACCCTTCCATCCTAGGAAATAGCGTTTGCAGATGTCTGCGTATCGTAGCAATAGAGTTCTAGTGCTTCTTAGAACGCGATATCGCATCTCACTTCTATGTTTCATGATAAGATATAATATTCATTGCGAAGTGTCATGTATACCTCGTATTCACTTCAAAAGAACGTAAATAAGACACTTCCATGCTAGGAAATAGCGTTTGCAGATGTCTACGTATCGTAGCAATAGAGCTCTAATGCTTCTCAAAACGCGATATAGCACCTCATTCCTATGTTTCATGATAAGATATAATATTCATTGCGAAATGTCATGTATATCTCGTATTTACTTCAAACGAATGTAAATGCGACACTTCCAAGCTAGGAAATAGCGTTTGCAGATGTCTACGTATCGCACCAATAGATTTCCAATGCTTCCTAAAACGCGATATCGCATCTCTCTTCTATGTTTCATGATAAGGTATAATATTCATTGCGAAGTGTCATGTATACCTCGTATTCACTTCAAAAGAATGTAAATGCGACACTTCCATGCTAGGAAATAGCGTTTGCAGATGTCTACGTATCGTAGCAATAGAGTTCTAATGCTTCTCAAAACGCGATATAGCACCTCATTCCTATGTTTCATGATAAGATATAATATTCATTGCGAAGTGTCATGCATACCTCGTATTGACTTCCAAGGAATGTAAATGCGACACTTCCATGCTAGGAAATAGCGTTTGCAGATGTCTACGTATCGCAGCAATAGAGATCCAATGCTTCCTAAAACGCGATATCGCATCACTCTTCTATGTCTCATGAGAAGATATAATATTCATTATGGAGTGTTATGTATACCTCGTACTCACTTCAAAAGAATGTAAGTGCGACCCTTCCATGCTAGGGAATAGCCTTTGCAAATGTCTACGTATCGTAGTAATAGAGTTCTAATGCTTCTTAAAACGCGATATCGCGTCTCACTGCTATGTTTCATGAGAAGATATAATATTCATTGCGAAGTGTCATGTATATCTCGTATTCACATCAAAAGAATGTAAATGCGACACTTCCCTGCTAGGAAATAGCGTTTGCAGATGTCTACGTATCGCAGCAATAGAGTTCCAATGCTTCCTAAAACGCGATATCGCATCACTCTTCTATGTTTCATGATAAGGTATAATATTCATTACGAAGTGTCATGTATACCTCATATTCACTTCAAATGAATGTAAATGCGACACTTCCATGCTAGGAAATAGCGTTTGCAGATGTCTACGTATCGTAGCAATAGAGTTCTAATGTTTCTTAAAACGAGATGTCGTATTTCATTTCTATGTTTCGTAATAAGATATAATATTCATTGTGTAATGTTATGTATACCTCGTATTCACTTCAGTGGAATGTAAGTGCGAAATTTCCTGGCTAGGAAATAGAGTTTGCAGATGTCTACGTATATAGGCAATAGAGTTCTAATGCTTCAACAAACTCGATATAGCACCTCATTCCTATGTTTCATGATAAGATATAATATTCATTGCGAAGTGTCATGTATATCTCGTATTCACATCAAAAGAATGTAAATGCGACCCTCCCATACTAAGAATTAGCGTTTGCAGATGTCTACGTATCGTAGCAATAGAGTTCTAATGCTTCTTAAAACGAGATGTCGCATCTCATTTCTATGTTTCATGATCAGATATAATATTCATTGCGAAGTGTCATGTATACCTCGTATTGACTTCAAAAGGATGTAAATGCGACACTTCCTTGCTAGGAAATAGCGTTTCCAGATGACTACGTGTCGAAACAATAGAGTTCTAATGATTCTTAAAATGCCATATCGCATCTCACTTCTATGTTTCATGATAAGATATAATATTCATTGCGAAGTGTCATGTATATCTCGTATTCACTTCAAACGAATGTAAATGCGACACCTCCATGCTAGGAAATAGCGTTTGCAGATGTCTACGTATCGTAGCAATAGAGTTCTAATGCTTCTTAAAACGCGATATCGCAACTCACTGCTATGTTTCATGAGAAGATATAATATTCATTGCGAAGTGTCATGTATATCTCGTATTCACTTCAAACGAATGTAAATGCGACACCTCCATGCTAGGAAATAGCGTTTGCAGATGTCTACGTATCGTAGCAATAGAGTTCTAATGCTTCTTAAAACGCGATATCGCATCTCACTGCTATGTTTCATGAGAAGATATAATATTCATTGCGAAGTGTCATGTATATCTCGTATTCACATCAAAAGAATGTAAATGCGACACTTCCATGCTAGGAAATAGCGTTTGCAGATGTCTACGTATCGCAGCAATAGAGTTCCAATGCTTCCTAAAACGC
This sequence comes from Xylocopa sonorina, assembly GCF_050948175.1. Classification (NCBI taxonomy): domain Eukaryota; kingdom Metazoa; phylum Arthropoda; class Insecta; order Hymenoptera; family Apidae; genus Xylocopa; species Xylocopa sonorina. The sequence goes on along the minus strand of NW_027490110.1, from coordinate 2,027,042 downwards.
GATATCGCATCATTCTTCTATGTTTCATGATAAGGTATAATATTCATTACGAAGTGTCATGTATACCTCATATTCACTTCAAATGAATGTAAATGCGACACTTCCATGCTAGGAAATAGCGTTTGCAGATGTCTACGTATCGCAGCAATAGAGATCCAATGCTTCCTAAAACGCGATATCGCATCACTCTCCTATGTTTCATGAGAAGATATAATATTCATTATGGAGTGTTATGTATACCTCGTACTCACTTCAAAAGAATGTAAATGCGACCCTCCCATCCTAGGAAATAGCGTTTGCAGATGTCTACGTATCGTAGCAATAGAGTTCTAATGCTTCTTAAAACGAGATGTCGCATCTCATTTCTATGTTTCATGATCAGATATAATATTCATTGCGAAGTGTCATGTATACCTCGTATTGACTTCAAAAGGATGTAAATGCGACACTTCCTTGCTAGGAAATAGCGTTTCCAGATGACTACGTGTCGAAACAATAGAGTTCTAATGATTCTTAAAATGACATATCGCATCTCACTTCTATGTTTCATGATAAGATATAATATTCACTGCGAAGTGTCATGTATATCTCGTATTCACTTCAAACGAATGTAAATGCGACACTTCCATGCTAGGAAATAGCGTTTGCAGATGTCTACGTATCGTAGCAATAGAGTTCTAATGCTTCTCAAAACGCGATATAGCACCTCATTCCTATGTTTCATGAGAAGATATAATATTCATTGCGAAGTGTCATGTATACCTCGTATTCACTTCAAAAGAATGTAAATGCGACACTTCCATGCTAGGAAGTAGCGTTTGCAGATGAATACGTATCGTAGCAATAGAGTTCTAATGCTTCTTAAAATGCGATATCGCATCACACTTCTATGTTTCGTGATAAGATATAATATTCATTGCGAAGTGTCATGTATACCTCGATTTCACTTCACAAGAATGTAAATGCGACACCTCCATGCTAGGAAATAGCGTTTGCAGATGTCTACGTATCGTAGCAATAGAGTTCTAGTGCTTCTTAGAACGCGATATCGCATCTCACTTCTATGTTTCATGATAAGATATAATATTCATTGCGAAGTGTCATGTATACCTCGTATTCACTTCAAAAGAATGTAAATGCGACACTTCCATGCTAGGAAATAGCGTTTGCAGATGTCTACGTATCGCAGCAATAGAGATCCAATGCTTCCTAAAACGCGATATCGCATCACTCCCCTATGTTTCATGAGAAGATATAATATTCATTATGGAGTGTTATGTATACCTCGTACTCACTTCAAAAGAATGTAAATGCGACCCTCCCATCCTAGGAAATAGCGTTTGCAGATGTCTACGTATCGTAGCAATAGAGTTCTAATGCTTCTTAAAACGAGATGTCGCATCTCATTTCTATGTTTCATGATCAGATATAATATTCATTGCGAAGTGTCATGTATACCTCGTATTGACTTCAAAAGGATGTAAATGCGACACTTCCTTGCTAGGAAATAGCGTTTCCAGATGACTACGTGTCGAAACAATAGAGTTCTAATGATTCTTAAAATGACATATCGCATCTCACTTCTATGTTTCATGATAAGATATAATATTCACTGCGAAGTGTCATGTATATCTCGTATTCACTTCAAACGAATGTAAATGCGACACTTCCATGCTAGGAAATAGCGTTTGCAGATGTCTAAGTATCGTAGCAATAGAGTTCTAATGCTTCTCAAAACGCGATATAGCACCTCATTCCTATGTTTCATGAGAAGATATAATATTCATTGCGAAGTATCATGTATACCTCGTATTCACTTCAAAAGAATGTAAATGCGACACTTCCATGCTAGGAAGTAGCGTTTGCAGATGAATACGTATCGTAGCAATAGAGTTCTAATGCTTCTTAAAATGCGATATCGCATCACACTTCTATGTTTCGTGATAAGATATAATATTCATTGCGAAGTGTCATGTATACCTCGATTTCACTTCACAAGAATGTAAATGCGACACCTCCATGCTAGGAAATAGCGTTTGCAGTTGTCTACGTATCGTAGCAATAGAGTTCTAGTGCTTCTTAGAACGCGATATCGCATCTCACTTCTATGTTTCATGATAAGATATAATATTCATTGCGAAGTGTCATGTATACCTCGTATTCACTTCAAAAGAATGTAAATGCGACACTTCCATGCTAGAAATAGCGTTTGCAGATGTCTACGTATCGTAGCAATAGAGTTCTAATTCTTCTCAAAACGCGATATAGCACCTCATTCCTATATTTCATGATAAGATATAATATTCATTGCGAAGTGTCATGTATACCTCGTATTCACTTCAAAAGAATGTAAATGCGACACTTCCATGCTAGGAAATAGCGTTTGCAGATGTCTACGTATCGCAGCAATAGAGATCCAATGCTTCCTAAAACGCGATATCGCATCACTCTTCTATGTTTCATGAGAAGATATAATATTCATTATGGAGTGTTATGTATACCTCGTACTCACTTCAAAAGAATGTAAGTGCGACCCTTCCATGCTAGGGAATAGCCTTTGCAAATGTCTACGTATCGTAGCAATAGAGTTCTAATGCTTCTTAAAACGCGATATCGCATCTCACTGCTATGTTTCATGAGAAGATATAATATTCATTATGGAGTGTTATGTATACCTCGTACTCACTTCAAAAGAATGTAAATGCGACCCTCCCATCCTAGGAAATAGCGTTTGCAGATGTCTACGTATCGTAGCAATAGAGTTCTAATGCTTCTTAAAACGAGATGTCGCATCTCATTTCTATGTTTCATGATCAGATATAATATTCATTGCGAAGTGTCATGTATACCTCGTATTGACTTCAAAAGGATGTAGATGCGACACTTCCTTGCTAGGAAATAGCGTTTCCAGATGACTACGTGTCGAAACAATAGAGTTCTAATGATTCTTAAAATGCCATATCGCATATCACTTCTATGTTTCATGGTAAGATATAATATTCATTGCGAAGTGTCATGTATATCTCATATTCACATCAAAAGAATGTAAATGCGACACTTCCATGCTAGGAAATAGCGTTTGCAGATGTCTACGTATCGCAGCAATAGAGTTCCAATGCTTCCTAAAACGCGATATCGCATCACTCTTCTATGTTTCATGATAAGGTATAATATTCATTACGAAGTGTCATGTATACCTCATATTCACTTCAAATGAATGTAAATGCGACACTTCCATGCTAGGAAATAGCGTTTGCAGATGTCTACGTATCGCAGCAATAGAGATCCAATGCTTCCTAAAACGCGATATCGCATCACTCTTCTATGTTTCATGAGAAGATATAATATTCATTATGGAGTGTTATGTATACCTCGTACTCACTTCAAAAGAATGTAAATGCGACCCTCCCATCCTAGGAAATAGCGTTTGCAGATGTCTACGTATCGTAGCAATAGAGTTATAATGCTTCTTAAAACGAGATGTCGCATCTCATTTCTACGTTTCATGATCAGATATAATATTCATTGCGAAGTGTCATGTATACCTCGTATTGACTTCAAAAGGATGTAAATGCGACACTTCCTTGCTAGGAAATAGCGTTTCCAGATGACTACGTGTCGAAACAATAGAGTTCTAATGATTCTTAAAATGACATATCGCATCTCACTTCTATGTTTCATGATAAAATATAATATTCACTGCGAAGTGTCATGTATATCTCGTATTCACTTCAAACGAATGTAAATGCGACACTTCCATGCTAGGAATTAGCGTTTGCAGATGTCTACGTCTCGTAGCAATAGAGTTCTAATGCTTCTCAAAACGCGATATAGCACCTCATTCCTATGTTTCATGAGAAGATATAATATTCATTGCGAAGTGTCATGTATATCTCGTATTCACATCAAAAGAATGTAAATGCGACACTTCCATGCTAGGAAATAGCGTTTGCAGATGTCTACGTATTGCAGCAATAGAGTTCCAATGCTTCCTAAAACGCGATATCGCATCACTCTTCTATGTTTCATGATAAGGTATAATATTCATTACGAAGTGTCATGTATACCTCATATTCACTTCAAATGAATGTAAATGCGACACTTCCATGCTAGGAAATAGCGTTTGCAGATGTCTACGTATCGTAGCAATAGAGTTCTAGTGCTTCTTAGAACGCGATATCGCATCTCACTGCTATGTTTCATGATAAGATATAATATTCATTGCGAAGTGTCATGTACACCTCGTATTCACTTCAAGAGAATGTAAATGCGACACTTCCATGCTAGGAAGTAGCGTTTGCAGATGACTACGTATCGTAGCAATAGGGTTCTAATGCTTCTTAAAATGCGATATCGCATCACACTTCTATGTTTCGTGATAAGATATAATATTCATTGCGAAGTGTCATGTATACCTCGATTTCACTTCACAAAAATATAAATGCGACACTTCCTTGCTAGGAAATATTGTTTGCAGATGTCTACGTATCGTAGCAATAGAGTTCTAGTGCTTCTTAGAACGCGATATCGCATCTCACTTCTATGTTTCATGATAAGATATAATATTCATTGCGAAGTGTCATGTATATCTCGTATTCACTTCAAAAGAACGTAAATAAGACACTTACATTCTAGGAAATAGCTTTTGCAGATGTGTACGTATCGTAGCAATAGAGCTCTAATGCTTCTCAAAACGCGATATAGCACCTCAATCCTATGTTTCATGATAAGATATAATATTCATTGCGAAGTGTCATGTATACCTCGTATTCACTTCAAAAGAATGTAAATGCGACACTTCCATGCTAGGAAATAGCGTTTGCAGATGTCTACGTATCGCAGCAATAGTGATCCAATGCTTCCTAAAACGCGATATCGCATCAATCTTCTATGTTTCATGAGAAGATATAATATTCATTATGGAGTGTTATGTATACCTCGTACTCACTTCAAAAGAATGTAAATGCGACCATCCCATACTAGGAAATAGCGTTTGCAGATGTCTACGTTTCGTAGCAATAGAGTTCTAATGCTTCTTAAAACGCGATATCGCATCTCACTGCTATGTTTCATGAGAAGATATAATATTCTTTGCGAAGTGTCATGTATATCTCGTATTCACACCAAAAAAATGTAAATGCGACACTTCCATGCTACGAAATAGCGTTTGCAGATGTCTACGTATCGCAGCAATAGAGTTCCAATGCGTCCTAAAACGCGATATCGCATCACTCTTCTATGTTTCATGATAAGGTATAATATTCATTACGACGTGTCATGTATACCTCATATTCACTTCAAATGAATGTAAATGCGACACTTCCATGCTAGGAAATAGCGTTTGCAGATGTCTACGTATCGTAGCAATATAGTTCTAATGCTTCTTAAAACGCGATATCGCATCTCACTGCTATGTTTCATGATAAGATATAATATTCATTGCGAAGTGTCATGTATACCTCGTATTCACTTCAAAAGAATGTAAATGCGACACTTCCATGCTAGGAAGTAGCGTTTGCAGATGACTACGTATCGTAGCAATAGGGTTCTAATGCTTCTTAAAATGCGATATCGCATCACACTTCTATGTTTCGTGATAAGATATAATATTCATTGCGAAGTGTCATGTATACCTCGATTTCACTTCACAAGAATGTATATGCGACACTTCCTTGCTAGAAAATATTGTTTGCTGATGTCTACGTATCGTAGCAATAGAGTTCTAGTGCTTCTTAGAACGCGATATCGTATCTCACTTCTATGTTTCATGATAAGATATAATATTCATTGCGAAGTGTCATGTATACCTCGTATTCACTTCAAAAGAACGTAAATAAGACACTTCCATGCTAGGAAATAGTGTTTGCAGATGTCTACGTATCGTAGCAATAGAGCTCTAATGCTTCTCAAAATGCGATATAGCACCTCATTCCTATGTTTCATGATAAGATATAATATTCATTGCGAAGTGTCATGTATACATCGTATTCACTTCAAAAGAATGTAAATGCGACACTTCCATGCTAGGAAATAGCGTTTGCAGATGTCTACGTATCGTAGCAATAGAGTTCTAATGCTTCTCAAAACGCGATATAGCACCTCATTCCTATGTTTCATGATAAGATATAATATTCATTGCGAAGTGTCATGCATACCTCGTATTGACTTCCAAAGAATGTAAATGCGACACTTCCATGCTAGGAAATAGCGTTTGCAGATGTCTACGTATCGCAGCAATAGAGGTCCAATGCTTCCTAAAACGCGATATCGCATCACTCTTCTATGTCTCATGAGAAGATATAATATTCATTATGGAGTGTTATGTATACCTCGTACTCACTTCAAAAGAATGTAAATGTGACCCTTCCATGCTAGGGAATAGCCTTTGCAAATGTCTACGTATCGTAGCAATAGAGTTCTAATGCTTCTTAAAACGCGATATCGCATCTCACTGCTATGTTTCATGAGAAGATATAATATTCATTGCGAAGTGTCATGTATATCTCGTATTCACATCAAAAGAATGTAAATGCGACACTTCCCTGCTAGGAAATAGCGTTTGCAGATGTCTACGTATCGCAGCAATAGAGTTCCAATGCTTCCTAAAACGCGATATCGCATCACTCTTCTATGTTTCATGATAAGGTATAATATTCATTACGAAGTGTCATGTATACCTCATATTCACTTCAAATGAATGTAAATGCGACACTTCCATGCTAGGAAATAGCGTTTGCAAATGTCTACGTATCGTAGCAATAGAGTTCTAATGTTTCTTAAAACGAGATGTCGTATTTCATTTCTATGTTTCGTAATAAGATATAATATTCATTGTGTAATGTTATGTATACCTCGTATTCACTTCAGTGGAATGTAAGTGCGAAATTTCCTGGCAAGGAAATAGAGTTTGCAGATGTCTACGTATATAGGCAATAGAGTTCTAATGCTTCTCAAAACGCGATATAGCACCTCATTCCTATGTTTCATGAGAAGATATAATATTCATTGCGAAGTGTCATGTATACCTCGTATTCACTTCAAAAGAATGTAAATGCGACACTTCCATGCTAGGAAATAGCGTTTGCAGATGTCTACGTATCGCAGCAATAGAGGTCCAATGCTTCCTAAAACGCGATATCGCATCACTCTTCTATGTCTCATGAGAAGATATAATATTCATTATGGAGTGTTATGTATACCTCGTACTCACTTCAAAAGAATGTAAATGTGACCCTTCCATGCTAGGGAATAGCCTTTGCAAATGTCTACGTATCGTAGCAATAGAGTTCTAATGCTTCTTAAAACGCGATATCGCATCTCACTGCTATGTTTCATGAGAAGATATAATATTCATTGCGAAGTGTCATGTATATCTCGTATTCACATCAAAAGAATGTAAATGCGACACTTCCCTGCTAGGAAATAGCGTTTGCAGATGTCTACGTATCGCAGCAATAGAGTTCCAATGCTTCCTAAAACGCGATATCGCATCACTCTTCTATGTTTCATGATAAGGTATAATATTCATTACGAAGTGTCATGTATACCTCATATTCACTTCAAATGAATGTAAATGCGACACTTCCATGCTAGGAAATAGCGTTTGCAGATGTCTACGTATCGTAGCAATAGAGTTCTAATGTTTCTTAAAACGAGATGTCGTATTTCATTTCTATGTTTCGTAATAAGATATAATATTCATTGTGTAATGTTATGTATACCTCGTATTCACTTCAGTGGAATGTAAGTGCGAAATTTCCTGGCAAGGAAATAGAGTTTGCAGATGTCTACGTATATAGGCAATAGCGTTCTAATGCTTCTCAAAACGCGATATAGCACCTCATTCCTATGTTTCATGAGAAGATATAATATTCATTGCGAAGTGTCATGTATACCTCGTATTCACTTCAAAAGAATGTAAATGCGACACTTCCATGCTAGGAAGTAGCGTTTGCAGATGAATACGTATCGTAGCAATAGTGTTCTAATGCTTCTTAAAATGCGATATCGCATCACACTTCTATGTTTCGTGATAAGATATAATATTCATTGCGAAGTGTCATGTATACCTCGATTTCACTTCACAAGAATGTAAATGCGACACCTCCATGCTAGGAAATAGCGTTTGCAGATGTCTACGTATCGTAGCAATAGAGTTCTAGTGCTTCTTAGAACGCGATATCGCATCTCACTTCTATGTTTCATGATAAGATATAATATTCATTGCGAAGTGTCATGTATACCTCGTATTCACTTCAAAAGAATGTAAATGCGACACTTCCATGCTAGGAAATAGCGTTTGCAGATGTCTACGTATCGCAGCAATAGAGATCCAATGCTTCCTAAAACGCGATATCGCATCACTCTTCTATGTTTCATGAGAAGATATAATATTCATTATGGAGTGTTATGTATACCTCGTACTCACTTCAAAAGAATGTAAGTGCGACCCTTCCATGCTAGGGAATAGCCTTTGCAAATGTCTACGTATCGTAGCAATAGAGTTCTAATGCTTCTTAAAACGCGATATCGCATCTCACTGCTATGTTTCATGAGAAGATATAATATTCTTTGCGAAGTGTCATGTATATCTCGTATTCACACCAAAAAAATGTAAATGCGACACTTCCATGCTACGAAATAGCGTTTGCAGATGTCTACGTATCGCAGCAATAGAGTTCCAATGCGTCCTAAAACGCGATATCGCATCACTCTTCTATGTTTCATGATAAGGTATAATATTCATTACGACGTGTCATGTATACCTCATATTCACTTCAAATGAATGTAAATGCGACACTTCCATGCTAGGAAATAGCGTTTGCAGATGTCTACGTATCGTAGCAATATAGTTCTAATGCTTCTTAAAACGCGATATCGCATCTCACTGCTATGTTTCATGATAAGATATAATATTCATTGCGAAGTGTTATGTATACCTCGTATTCACTTCAAAAGAATGTAAATGCGACACTTCCTTGCTAGAAAATATTGTTTGCTGATGTCTACGTATCGTAGCAATAGAGTTCTAATGCTTCTTAAAACGCGATATCGCATCTCACTGCTATGTTTCATGAGAAGATATAATATTCATTGCGAAGTGTCATGTATATCTCGTATTCACATCAAAAGAATGTAAATGCGACACTTCCCTGCTAGGAAATAGCGTTTGCAGATGTCTACGTATCGCAGCAATAGAGTTCCAATGCTTCCTAAAACGCGATATCGCATCACTCTTCTATGTTTCATGATAAGGTATAATATTCATTACGAAGTGTCATGTATACCTCATATTCACTTCAAATGAATGTAAATGCGACACTTCCATGCTAGGAAATAGCGTTTGCAGATGTCTACGTATCGTAGCAATAGAGTTCTAATGTTTCTTAAAACGAGATGTCGTATTTCATTTCTATGTTTCGTAATAAGATATAATATTCATTGTGTAATGTTATGTATACCTCGTATTCACTTCAGTGGAATGTAAGTGCGAAATTTCCTGGCAAGGAAATAGAGTTTGCAGATGTCTACGTATATAGGCAATAGAGTTCTAATGCTTCTCAAAACGCGATATAGCACCTCATTCCTATGTTTCATGAGAAGATATAATATTCATTGCGAAGTGTCATGTATACCTCGTATTCACTTCAAAAGAATGTAAATGCGACACTTCCATGCTAGGAAATAGCGTTTGCAGATGTCTACGTATCGCAGCAATAGAGATCCAATGCTTCCTAAAACGCGATATCGCATCACTCCCCTATGTTTCATGAGAAGATATAATATTCATTATGGAGTGTTATGTATACCTCGTACTCACTTCAAAAGAATGTAAATGCGACCCTCCCATCCTAGGAAATAGCGTTTGCAGATGTCTACGTATCGTAGCAATAGAGTTCTAATGCTTCTTAAAACGAGATGTCGCATCTCATTTCTATGTTTCATGATCAGATATAATATTCATTGCGAAGTGTCATGTATACCTCGTATTGACTTCAAAAGGATGTAAATGCGACACTTCCTTGCTAGGAAATAGCGTTTCCAGATGACTACGTGTCGAAACAATAGAGCTCTAATGATTCTTAAAATGACATATCGCATCTCACTTCTATGTTTCATGATAAGATATAATATTCACTGCGAAGTGTCATGTATATCTCGTATTCACTTCAAACGAATGTAAATGCGACACTTCCATGCTAGGAAATAGCGTTTGCAGATGTCTAAGTATCGTAGCAATAGAGTTCTAATGCTTCTCAAAACGCGATATAGCACCTCATTCCTATGTTTCATGAGAAGATATAATATTCATTGCGAAGTGTCATGTATACCTCGTATTCACTTCAAAAGAATGTAAATGCGACACTTCCATGCTAGGAAGTAGTGTTTGCAGATGAATACATATCGTAGCAATAGAGTTCTAATGCTTCTTAAAATGCGATATCGCATCACACTTCTATGTTTCGTGATAAGATATAATATTCATTGCGAAGTGTCATGTATACCTCGATTTCACTTCACAAGAATGTAAATGCGACACCTCCATGCTAGGAAATAGCGTTTGCAGATGTCTACGTATCGTAGCAATAGAGTTCTAGTGCTTCTTAGAACGCGATATCGCATCCCACTTCTATGTTTCATGATAAGATATAATATTCATTGCGAAGTGTCATGTATACCTCGTATTCACTTCAAAAGAATGTAAATGCGACACTTCCATGCTAGGAAATAGCGTTTGCAGATGTCTACGTATCGTAGCAATAGAGTTCTAATGCTTCTCAAAACGCGATATAGCACCTCATTCCTATATTTCATGATAAGATATAATATTCATTGCGAAGTGTCATGTATACCTCGTATTCACTTCAAAAGAATGTAAATGCGACACTTCCATGCTAGGAAATAGCGTTTGCAGATGTCTACGTATCGCAGCAATAGAGATCCAATGCTTCCTAAAACGCGATATCGCATCACTCTTCTATGTTTCATGAGAAGATATAATATTCATTATGGAGTGTTATGTATACCTCGTACTCACTTCAAAAGAATGTAAGTGCGACCCTTCCATGCTAGGGAATAGCCTTTGCAAATGTCTACGTATCGTAGCAATAGAGTTCTAATGCTTCTTAAAACGCGATATCGCATCTCACTGCTATGTTTCATGAGAAGATATAATATTCATTATGGAGTGTTATGTATACCTCGTACTCACTTCAAAAGAATGTAAATGCGACCCTCCCATCCTAGGAAATAGCGTTTGCAGATGTCTACGTATCGTAACAATAGAGTTCTAATGCTTCTTAAAACGAGATGTCGCATCTCATTTCTATGTTTCATGATCAGATATAATATTCATTGCGAAGTGTCATGTATACCTCGTATTGACTTCAAAAGGATGTAGATGCGACACTTCCTTGCTAGGAAATAGCGTTTCCAGATGACTACGTGTCGAAACAATAGAGTTCTAATGATTCTTAAAATGCCATATCGCATCTCACTTCTATGTTTCATGGTAAGATATAATATTCATTGCGAAGTGTCATGTATATCTCATATTCACATCAAAAGAATGTAAATGCGACACTTCCATGCTAGGAAATAGCGTTTGCAGATGTCTACGTATCGCAGCAATAGAGTTCCAATGCTTCCTAAAACGCGATATCGCATCACTCTTCTATGTTTCATGATAAGGTATAATATTCATTACGAAGTGTCATGTATACCTCATATTCACTTCAAATGAATGTAAATGCGACACTTCCATGCTAGGAAATAGCGTTTGCAGATGTCTACGTATCGCAGCAATAGAGATCCAATGCTTCCTAAAACGCGATATTGCATCACTCTTCTATGTTTCATGAGAAGATATAATATTCATTATGGAGTGTTATGTATACCTCGTACTCACTTCAAAAGAATGTAAATGCGACCCTCCCATCCTAGGAAATAGCGTTTGCAGATGTCTACGTATCGTAGCAATAGAGTTCTAATGCTTCTTAAAACGAGATGTCGCATCTCAATTCTACGTTTCATGATCAGATATAATATTCATTGCGAAGTGTCATGTATACCTCGTATTGACTTCAAAAGGATGTAAATGCGACACTTCCTTGCTAGGAAATAGCGTTTCCAGATGACTACGTGTCGAAACAATAGAGTTCTAATGATTCTTAAAATGCCATATCGCATCTCACTTCTATGTTTCATGATAAGATATAATATTCATTGCGAAGTGTCATGTATATCTCGTATTCACTTCAAACGAATGTAAATGCGACACCTCCATGCTAGGAAATAGCGTTTGCAGATGTCTACGTATTGCAGCAATAGAGTTCCAATGCTTCCTAAAACGCGATATCGCATCACTCTTCTATGTTTCATGATAAGGTATAATATTCATTACGAAGTGTCATGTATACCTCATATTCACTTCAAATGAATGTAAATGCGACACTTCCATGCTAGGAAATAGCGTTTGCAGATGTCTACGTATCGTAGCAATAGAGTTCTAATGCTTCTTAAAACGCGATATCGCATCTCACTGCTATGTTTCATGATAAGATATAATATTCATTGCGAAGTGTCATGTATACCTCGTATTCACATCAAGAGAATGTAAATGCGACACTTCCATGCTAGGAAGTAGCGTTTGCAGATGACTACGTATCGTAGCAATAGGGTTATAATGCTTCTTAAAATGCGATATCGCATCACACTTCTATGTTTCGTGATAAGATATAATATTCATTGCGAAGTGTCATGTATACCTCGATTTCACTTCACAAAAATATAAATGCGACACTTCCTTGCTAGGAAATATTGTTTGCAGATGTCTACGTATCGTAGCAATAGAGTTCTAGTGCTTCTTAGAACGCGATATCGCATCTCACTTCTATGTTTCATGATAAGATATAATATTCATTGCGAAGTGTCATGTATATCTCGTATTCACTTCAAAAGAACGTAAATAAGACACTTACATTCTAGGAAATAGCTTTTGCAGATGTGTACGTATCGTAGCAATAGAGCTCTAATGCTTCTCAAAACGCGATATAGCACCTCAATCCTATGTTTCATGATAAGATATAATATTCATTGCGAAGTGTCATGTATACCTCGTATTCACTTCGAAAGAATGTAAATGCGACACTTCCATGCTAGGAAATAGCGTTTTCAGATGTCTACGTATCGCAGCAATAGTGATCCAATGCTTCCTAAAACGCGATATCGCATCAATCTTCTATGTTTCATGAGAAGATATAATATTCATTATGGAGTGTTATGTATACCTCGTACTCACTTCAAAAGAATGTAAATGCGACCATCCCATACTAGGAAATAGCGTTTGCAGATGTCTACGTTTCGTAGCAATAGAGTTCTAATGCTTCTCAAAACGCGATATAGCACCTCATTCCTATGTTTCATGAGAAGATATAATATTCATTGCGAAGTGTCATGTATACCTCGTATTCACTTCAAAAGAATGTAAATGCGACACATCCATGCTAGGAAGTAGCGTTTGCAGATGAATACGTATCGTAGAAATAGAGTTCTAATGCTTCTCAAAACGCGATATAGCACCTCATTCCTATATTTCATGATAAGATATAATATTCATTGCGAAGTGTCATGTATACCTCGTATTCACTTCAAAAGAATGTAAATGCGACACTTCCATGCCAGGAAATAGCGTTTGCAGATGTCTACGTATCGCAGCAATAGAGATCCAATGCTTCCTAAAACGCGATATCGCATCACTCTTCTGTGTTTCATGAGAAGATATAATATTCATTATGGAGTGTTATGTATACCTCGTACTCACTTCAAAAGAATGTAAGTGCGACCCTTCCATGCTAGGGAATAGCCTTTGCAAATGTCTATGTATCGTAGCAATAGAGTTCTAATGCTTCTTAAAACGCGATATCGCATCTCACTGCTATGTTTCATGAGAAGATATAATATTCATTATGGAGTGTTATGTATACCTCGTACTCACTTCAAAAGAATGTAAATGCGACCCTCCCATCCTAGGAAATAGCGTTTGCAGATGTCTACGTATCGTAGCAATAGAGTTCTAATGCTTCTTAAAACGAGATGTCGCATCTCATTTCTATGTTTCATGATCAGATATAATATTCATTGCGAAGTGTCATGTATACCTCGTATTGACTTCAAAAGGATGTAAATGCGACACTTCCTTGCTAGGAAATAGCGTTTCCAGATGACTACGTGTCGAAACAATAGAGTTCTAATGATTCTTAAAATGCCATATCGCATCTCACTTCTATGTTTCATGATAAGATATAATATTCATTGCGAAGTGTCATGTATATCTCGTATTCACTTCAAACGAATGTAAATGCGACACCTCCATGCTAGGAAATAGCGTTTGCAGATGTCTACGTATTGCAGCAATAGAGTTCCAATGCTTCCTAAAACGCGATATCGCATCACTCTTCTATGTTTCATGATAAGGTATAATATTCATTACGAAGTGTCATGTATACCTCATATTCACTTCAAATGAATGTAAATGCGACACTTCCATGCTAGGAAATAGCGTTTGCAGATGTCTACGTATCGTAGCAATAGAGTTCTAATGCTTCTTAAAACGCGATATCGCATCTCACTGCTATGTTTCATGATAAGATATAATATTCATTGCGAAGTGTCATGTATACCTCGTATTCACATCAAGAGAATGTAAATGCGACACTTCCATGCTAGGAAGTAGCGTTTGCAGATGACTACGTATCGTAGCAATAGGGTTATAATGCTTCTTAAAATGCGATATCGCATCACACTTCTATGTTTCGTGATAAGATATAATATTCATTGCGAAGTGTCATGTATACCTCGATTTCACTTCACAAAAATATAAATGCGACACTTCCTTGCTAGGAAATATTGTTTGCAGATGTCTACGTATCGTAGCAATAGAGTTCTAGTGCTTCTTAGAACGCGATATCGCATCTCACTTCTATGTTTCATGATAAGATATAATATTCATTGCGAAGTGTCATGTATATCTCGTATTCACTTCAAAAGAACGTAAATAAGACACTTACATTCTAGGAAATAGCTTTTGCAGATGTGTACGTATCGTAGCAATAGAGCTCTAATGCTTCTCAAAACGCGATATAGCACCTCAATCCTATGTTTCATGATAAGATATAATATTCATTGCGAAGTGTCATGTATACCTCGTATTCACTTCAAAAGAATGTAAATGCGACACTTCCATGCTAGGAAATAGCGTTTTCAGATGTCTACGTATCGCAGCAATAGTGATCCAATGCTTCCTAAAACGCGATATCGCATCAATCTTCTATGTTTCATGAGAAGATATAATATTCATTATGGAGTGTTATGTATACCTCGTACTCACTTCAAAAGAATGTAAATGCGACCATCCCATACTAGGAAATAGCGTTTGCAGATGTCTACGTTTCGTAGCAATAGAGTTCTAATGCTTCTTAAAACGCGATATCGCATCTCACTGCTATGTTTCATGAGAAGATATAATATTCTTTGCGAAGTGTCATGTATATCTCGTATTCACACCAAAAAAATGTAAATGCGACACTTCCATGCTACGAAATAGCGTTTGCAGATGTCTACGTATCGCAGCAATAGAGTTCCAATGCGTCCTAAAACGCGATATCGCATCACTCTTCTATGTTTCATGATAATGTATAATATTCATTACGACGTGTCATGTATACCTCATATTCACTTCAAATGAATGTAAATGCGACACTTCCATGCTAGGAAATAGCGTTTGCAGATGTCTACGTATCGTAGCAATATAGTTCTAATGCTTCTTAAAACGCGATATCGCATCTCACTGCTATGTTTCATGATAAGATATAATATTCATTGCGAAGCGTCATGTATACCTCGTATTCACTTCAAAAGAATGTAAATGCGACACTTCCATGCTAGGAAGTAGCGTTTGCAGATGACTACGTATCGTAGCAATAGGGTTCTAATGCTTCTTAAAATGCGATATCGCATCACACTTCTATGTTTCGTGATAAGATATAATATTCATTGCGAAGTGTCATGTATACCTCGATTTCACTTCACAAGAATGTAAATGCGACACTTCCTTGCTAGAAAATATTGTTTGCTGATGTCTACGTATCGTAGCAATAGAGTTCTAGTGCTTCTTAGAACGCGATATCGTATCTCACTTCTATGTTTCATGATAAGATATAATATTCATTGCGAAGTGTCATGTATACCTCGTATTCACTTCAAAAGAACGTAAATAAGACACTTCCATGCTAGGAAATAGTGTTTGCAGATGTCTACGTATCGTAGCAATAGAGCTCTAATGCTTCTCAAAATGCGATATAGCACCTCATTCCTATGTTTCATGATAAGATATAATATTCATTGCGAAGTGTCATGTATACCTCGTATTCACTTCAAAAGAATGTAAATGCGACACTTCCATGCTAGGAAATAGCGTTTGCAGATGTCTACGTATCGTAGCAATAGAGTTCTAATGCTTCTCAAAACGCGATATAGCACCTCATTCCTATGTTTCATGATAAGATATAATATTCATTGCGAAGTGTCATGCATACCTCGTATTGACTTCCAAAGAATGTAAATGCGACACTTCCATGCTAGGAAATAGCGTTTGCAGATGTCTACGTATCGCAGCAATAGAGGTCCAATGCTTCCTAAAACGCGATATCGCATCACTCTTCTATGTCTCATGAGAAGATATAATATTCATTATGGAGTGTTATGTATATCTCGTATTCACATCAAAAGAATGTAAATGCGACACTTCCCTGCTAGGAAATAGCGTTTGCAGATGTCTACGTATCGCAGCAATAGAGTTCCAATGCTTCCTAAAACGCGATATCGCATCACTCTTCTATGTTTCATGATAAGGTATAATATTCATTACGAAGTGTCATGTATACCTCATATTCACTTCAAATGAATGTAAATGCGACACTTCCATGCTAGGAAATAGCGTTTGCAGATGTCTACGTATCGTAGCAATAGAGTTCTAATGTTTCTTAAAACGAGATGTCGTATTTCATTTCTATGTTTCGTAATAAGATATAATATTCATTGTGTAATGTTATGTATACCTCGTATTCACTTCAGTGGAATGTAAGTGCGAAATTTCCTGGCAAGGAAATAGAGTTTGCAGATGTCTACGTATATAGGCAATAGAGTTCTAATGCTTCACAAAACTCGATATAGCACCTCATTCCTATGTTTCATGATAAGATATAATATTCATTGCGAAGTGTCATGTATATCTCGTATTCACATCAAAAGAATGTAAATGCGACCCTCCCATACTAGGAATTAGCGTTTGCAGATGTCTACGTATCGTAGCAATAGAGTTCTAATGCTTCTTAAAACGAGATGTCGCATCTCATTTCTATGTTTCATGATCAGATATAATATTCATTGCGAAGTGTCATGTATACCTCGTATTGACTTCAAAAGGATGTAAATGCGACACTTCCTTGCTAGGAAATAGCGTTTCCAGATGACTACGTGTCGAAACAATAGAGTTCTAATGATTCTTAAATTGCCATATCGCATCTCACTTTTATGTTTCATGATAAGATATAATATTCATTGCGAAGTGTCATGTATATCTCGTATTCACTTCAAACGAATGTAAATGCGACACCTCCATGCTAGGAAGTAGCGTTTGCAGATGACTACGTATCGTAGCAATAGGGTTCTAATGCTTCTTAAAATGCGATATCGCATCACACTTCTATGTTTCGTGATAAGATATAATATTCATTGCGAAGTGTCATGTATACCTCGATTTCACTTCACAAGAATGTAAATGCGACACTTCCTTGCTAGAAAATATTGTTTGCAGATGTCTACGTATCGTAGCAATAGAGTTCTAGTGCTTCTTAGAACGCGATATCGCATCTCACTTCTATGTTCCATGATAAGATATAATATTCATTGCGAAGTGTCATGTATACCTCGTATTCACTTCAAAAGAACGTAAATAAGACACTTCCATGCTAGGAAATAGCGTTTGCAGATGTCTACGTATCGTAGCAATAGAGCTCTAATGCTTCTCAAAATGCGATATAGCACCTCATTCCTATGTTTCATGATAAGATATAATATTCATTGCGAAGTGTCATGTATACCTCGTATTCACTTCAATAGAATGTAAATGCGACACTTCCATGCTAGGAAATAGCGTTTGCAGATGTCTACGTATCGTAGCAATAGAGTTCTAATGCTTCTCAAAACGCGATATAGCACCTCATTCCTATGTTTCATGATAAGATATAATATTCATTGCGAAGTGTCATGTATACCTCGTATTCACTTCAAAAGAATGTAAATGCGACACTTCCATGCTAGGAAATAGCGTTTGCAGATGTCTACGTATCGCAGCAATAGAGATCCAATGCTTCCTAAAACGCGATATCGCATCACTCTTCTATGTTTCATGAGAAATATAATATTCATTATGGAGTGTTATGTATACCTCGTTCTCACTTCAAAAGAATGTAAGTGCGACCCTTCCACGCTAGGGAATAGCCTTTACAAATGTCTACGTATCGTAGCAATAGAGTTCTAATGCTTCTTAAAACGCGATATCGCATCACACTGCTATGTTTCATGAGAAGATATAATTTTCATTATGGAGTGTTATGTATACCTCGTACTCACTTCAAAAGAATGTAAATGCGACCCTCCCATCCTAGGAAATAGCGTTTGCAGATGTCTACGTATCGTAGCAATAGAGTTCTAATGCTTCTTAAAACGAGATGTCGCATCTCATTTCTATGTTTCATGATCAGATATAATATTCATTGCGAAGTGTCATGTATACCTCGTATTGACTTCAAAAGGATGTAAATGCGACACTTCCTTGCTAGGAAATAGCGTTTCCAGATGACTACGTGTCGAAACAATAGAGTCCTAATGATTCTTAAAATGCGATATCGCATCACACTTCTATGTTTCGTGATAAGATATAATATTCATTGCGAAGTGTCATGTATACCTCGATTTCACTTCACAAGAATGTAAATGCGACACTTCCTTGCTAGAAAATATTGTTTGCAGATGTCTACGTATCGTAGCAATAGAGTTCTAATGCTTCTCAAAACGCGATATAGCACCTCATTCCTATGTTTCATGATAAGATATAATATTCATTGCGAAGTGTCATGTATACCTCGTATTCACTTCAAAAGAATGTAAATGCGACACTTCCATGCTAGGAAATAGCGTTTGCAGATGTCTACGTATCGCAGCAATAGAGATGTAATGCTTCCTAAAACGCGATATCGCATCTCACTGCTATGTTTCATGAGAAGATATAATATTCATTGCGAAGTGTCATGTATATCTCGTACTCACTTCAAAAGAATGTAAATGCGACACTTCCATGCTAGGAAATAGAGTTTGCAGATGACTACGTATCGTAGCAATAGGGTTCTAATGCTTCTTAAAATGCGATATCGCATCACACTTCTATGTTTCGTGATAAGATATAATATTCATTGCGAAGTGTCATGTATACCTCGATTTCACTTCACAAGAATGTAAATGCGACACTTCCTTGCTAGAAAATATTGTTTGCAGATGTCTACGTATCGTAGCAATAGAGTTCTAGTGCTTCTTAGAACGCGATATCGCATCTCACTTCTATGTTTCATGATAAGATATAATATTCATTGCGAAGTGTCATGTATACCTCGTATTCACTTCAAAAGAACGTAAATAAGACACTTCCATGCTAGGAAATAGCGTTTGCAGATGTCTACGTATCGTAGCAATAGAGCTCTAATGCTTCTCAAAATGCGATATAGCACCTCATTCCTATGTTTCATGATAAGACATAATATTCATTGCGAAGTGTCATGTATACCTCGTATTCACTTCAATAGAATGTAAATGCGACACTTCCATGCTAGGAAATAGCGTTTGCAGATGTCTACGTATCGTAGCAATAGAGTTCTAATGCTTCTCAAAACGCGATATAGCACCTCATTCCTATGTTTCATGATAAGATATAATATTCATTGCGAAGTGTCATGTATACCTCGTATTCACTTCAAAAGAATGTAAATGCGACACTTCCATTCTAGGAAATAGCGTTTGCAGATGTCTACGTATCGCAGAAATAGAGATCCAATGCTTCCTAAAACGCGATATCGCATCACTCTTCTATGTTTCATGAGAAGATATAATATTCATTATGGAGTGTTATGTATACCTCGTTCTCACTTCAAAAGAATGTAAGTGCGACCCTTCCATGCTAGGGAATAGCCTTTACAAATGTCTACGTATCGTAGCAATAGAGTTCTAATGCTTCTTAAAACGCGATATCGCATCACACTGCTATGTTTCATGAGAAGATATAATTTTCATTATGGAGTGTTATGTATACCTCGTACTCACTTCAAAAGAATGTAAATGCGACCCTCCCATCCTAGGAAATAGCGTTTGCAGATGTCTACGTATCGTAGGAATAGAGTTCTAATGCTTCTTAAAACGAGATGTCGCATCTCATTTCTATGTTTCATGATCAGATATAATATTCATTGCGAAGTGTCATGTATACCTCGTATTGACTTCAAAAGGATGTAAATGCGACACTTCCTTGCTAGGAAATAGCGTTTCCAGATGACTACGTGTCGAAACAATAGAGTTCTAATGATTCTTAAAATGACATATCGCATCTCACTTCTATGTTTCATGATAAGATATAATATTCACTGCGAAGTGTCATGCATATCTCGTATTCACTTCAAAAGAATGTAAATGCGAGACTTCCATGCTAGGAAATAGCGTTTGCAGATGTCTACGTATCGTAGCAATAGAGTTCTAATGCTTCTCAAAACGCGATATAGCACCTCATTCCTATGTTTCATGATAAGATATAATATTCATTGCGAAGTGTCATGTATACCTCGTATTGACTTCAAAAGAATGTAAATGCGACACTTCCATGCTAGGAAATAGCGTTTCCAGATGACTACGTGTCGAAACAATAGAGTTCTAATGATTCTTAAATTGCCATATCGCATCTCACTTTTATGTTTCATGATAAGATATAATATTCATTGCGAAGTGTCATGTATATCTCGTATTCACTTCAAACGAATGTAAATGCGACACCTCCATGCTAGGAAATAGCGTTTGCAGATGTCTACGTATCGTAGCAATAGAGTTCTAATGCTTCTTAGAACGCGATATCGCATCTCACTGCTATGTTTCATGAGAAGATATAATATTCATTGCGAAGTGTCATGTATATCTCGTATTCACTTCAAACGAATGTAAATGCGACACCTCCATGCTAGGAAATAGCGTTTGCAGATGTCTACGTATCGCAGCAATAGAGATCCAATGCTTCCTAAAACGCGATATCGCATCACTCTTCTATGTTTCATGAGAAGATATGATATTCATTATGGAGTGTTATGTATACCTCGTACTCACTTCAAAAGAATGTAAATGCGACCCTCCCATCCTAGGAAATAGCGTTTGCAGATGTCTACGTATCGTAGCAATAGAGTTCTAATGCTTCTTAAAACGAGATGTCGCATCTCATTTCTATGTTTCATGATCAGATATAATATTCATTGCGAAGTGTCATGTATACCTCGTATTGACTTCAAAAGGATGTAAATGCGACACTTCCTTGCTAGGAAATAGCGTTTCCAGATGACTACGTGTCGAAACAATAGAGTTCTAATGATTCTTAAAATGCGATATCGCATCACACTTCTATGTTTCGTGATAAGATATAATATTCATTGCGAAGTGTCATGTATACCTCGATTTCACTTCACAAGAATGTAAATGGGACACTTCCTTGCTAGAAAATATTGTTTGCAGATGTCTACGTATCGTAGCAATAGAGTTCTAATGCTTCTTAAAACGCGATATCGCATCTCACTGCTATGTTTCATGAGAAGATATAATATTCATTGCGAAGTGTCATGTATATCTCGTATTCACATCAAAAGAATGTAAATGCGACCATCCCATACTAGGAAATAGCGTTTGCAGATGTCTACGTATCGTAGCAATATAGTTCTAATGCTTCTTAAAACGCGATATCGCATCTCACTGCTATGTATCATGACAAGATATAATATTCATTGCGAATTGTCATGTATACCTCGTATTCACTTCAAAAGAATGTAAATGCGACACTTCCATGCTAGGAAGTAGCGTTTGCAGATGACTACGTATCGTAGCAATAGGGTTCTAATGCTTCTTAAAATGCGATATCGCATCACACTTCTATGTTTCGTGATAAGATATAATATTCATTGCGAAGTGTCATGTATACCTCGATTTCATTTCACAAGAATGTAAATGCGACACTTCCTTGCTAGAAAATATTGTTTGCAGATGTCTACGTATCGTAGCAATAGAGTTCTAGTGCTTCTTAGAACGCGATATCGCATCTCACTTCTATGTTTCATGATAAGATATAATATTCATTGCGAAGTGTCATGTATACCTCGTATTCACTTCAAAAGAACGTAAATAAGACACTTCCATGCTAGGAAATAGCGTTTGCAGATGTCTACGTATCGTAGCAATAGAGCTCTAATGCTTCTCAAAATGCGATATAGCACCTCATTCCTATGTTTCATGATAAGATATAATATTCATTGCGAAGTGTCATGTATACCTCGTATTCACTTCAATAGAATGTAAATGCGACACTTCCATGCTAGGAAATAGCGTTTGCAGATGTCTACGTATCGCAGCAATAGAGATCCAATGCTTCCTAAAACGCGATATCGCATCACTCTTCTATGTTTCATGATAAGGTATAATATTCATTACGAAGTGTCATGTATACCTCATATTCACTTCAAATGAATGTAAATGCGACACTTCCATGCTAGGAAATAGCGTTTGCAGATGTCTACGTATCGTAGCAATAGAGTTCTAATGCTTCTTAAAACGCGATATCGCATCTCACTGCTATGTTTCATGATAAGATATAATATTCATTATGGAGTGATATGTATACCTCGTACTCACTTCAAAAGAAAGTAAATGCGACCCTTCCATGCTAGGGAATAGCCTTTGCAGATGTCTACGTATCGCAGCAATAGAGATCCAATGCTTCCTAAAACGCGATATCGCATCACTCTTCTATGTTTCATGATAAGGTATAATATTCATTACGAAGTGTCATGTATACCTCATATTCACTTCAAATGAATGTAAATGCGACACTTCCATGCTAGGAAATAGCGTTTGCAGATGTCTACGTATCGTAGCAATAGAGTTCTAATGCTTCTTAAAACGCGATATCGCATCTCACTGCTATGTTTCATGATAAGATATAATATTCATTATGGAGTGATATGTATACCTCGTACTCACTTCAAAAGAAAGTAAATGCGACCCTTCCATGCTAGGGAATAGCCTTTGCAGATGTCTACGTATCGTAGCAATAGGGTTCTAATGCTTCTTAAAACGCGATATCGCATCTCACTGCTATGTTTCATGAGAAGATATAATATTCATTGCGAAGTGTCATGTATATCTCGTATTCACTTCAAACGAATGTAAATGCGACACTTCCATGCTAGGAAATAGCGTTTGCAGATGTCTACGTATCGCAGCAATAGAGTTCTAATGCTTCTCAAAACGCGATATAGAACCTCATTCCTATGTTTCATGATAAGATATAATATTCATTGCGAAGTGTCATGTATACCTCGTATTGACTTCAAAAGAATGTAAATGCGACACTTCCATGCTAGGAAATAGCGTTTGCAGATGTCTACGTATCGCAGCAATAGAGATCCAATGCTTCCTAAAACGCGATATCGCATCACTCTTCTATGTTTCATGAGAAGATATAATATTCATTATGGAGTGTTATGTATACCTCGTACTCACTTCAAAAGAATGTAAGTGCGACCCTTCCATGCTAGGGAATAGCCTTTGCAAATGTCTACGTATCGTAGCAATAGAGTTCTAATGCTTCTTAAAACGCGATATCGCATCTCACTGCTATGTTTCATGATAAGATATAATATTCATTATGGAGTGATATGTATACCTCGTACTCACTTCAAAAGAAAGTAAATGCGACCCATCCATGCTAGGGAATTGCCTTTGCAGATGTCTACGTATCGTAGGAATAGAGTTCTAATGCTTCTTAAAACGCGATATCGCATCTCACTGCTATGTTTCATGAGAAGATATAATATTCATTGCGAAGTGTCATGTATATCTCGTATTCACTTCAAACGAATGTAAATGCGACACTTCCATGCTAGGAAATAGCGTTTGCAGATGTCTACGTATCGCAGCAATAGAGTTACAATGCTTCCTAAAACGCGATATCGCATGTCTCTTCTATGTTTCACTATAAGGTACAATATTCATTGCGAAGTGTCATGTATATCACGTATTCACATCAAAAGAATGTAAATGCGACTCTTCCATGCTAGGAAATAGCGTTTGCAGATGTCTACGTATCGCAGCAATAGAGTTCCAATGCTTCCTAAAACGCGATATCGCATCTCTCTTCTATGTTTCATGATAAGGTATAATATTCATTGCGAAGCGTCATATATACCTCGTATTCACTTCAAATGAATGTAAATGCGACACTTCCATGCTAGGAAATAGCGTTTGCAGATGTCTACGTGTCGTAGCAATAGAGTTCTAATGCTTCTTAAAACGCGATATCGCATCTCACTGCTATGTCTCATGATAAGATATAATACTCATTGCGAAGTGTCATGTATACCTCGTATTCACTTCAAAAGAATGTAAATGCGACACTTCCATGCTAGGAAATAGCGTTTGCAGATGTCTACGTATCGTAGCAATAGAGTTCTAATGCTTCTCAAAACGCGATATAGCACCTCATTCCTATGTTTCATGATAAGATATAATATTCATTGCGAAGTGTCATGTATACCTCGTATTCACTTCAAAAGAATGTAAATGCGACACTTCCATGCTAGGCAATAGCGTTTGCAGATGTCTACGTATCGCAGCAATAGAGTTCAAATGCTTCCTAAAACGCGATATCGTATCACTCTTCTATGTTTCATGATAAGGAATAATATTCATTACGAGGTGTCATGTATACCTCGTATTCACTTCAAAAGAATGTAAATGCGACACTTCCATGCTAGGAAATAGCGCTTGCAGATGTCTACGTATCGTAGCAATAGAGTTCTAATGCTTCTCAAAACGCGATATAGTATCTCACTTCTATGTTTCATGATAAGATATAATATTCATTGCGAAGTGTCATGTGTATCTCGTATTCACTTCAAACCAATATAAATGCGACACTTCCATGCTAGGAAATAGCGTTTGCAGATGTCTACGTATCGTAGCAATAGAGTTCTAATGCTTCTTAAAACGCGATACCGCATCTCACTGCTATGTTTCATGAGAAGATATAATATTCATTGCGAAGTGTCATGTATATCTCGTATTCACATCAAAAGAATGTAAATGCGACACTTCCATGCTAGGAAATAGCGTTTGCAGATGTCTACGTATCGCAGCAATAGAGTTGCAATGCTTCCTAAAACGCGATATCGCATCACTCTTCTATGTTTCATGATAAGGTATAATATTCATTACGAGGTGTCATGTATACCTCGTATTCACTTCAAATGAATGTAAATGCGACACTTCCATGCTAGGAAATAGCGTTTGTAGATGTCTACGTATCGTAGCAATAGAGTTCTAATGCTTCTTAAAACGCGATATCGCATCTCACTGCTATGTTTCATGACAAGATATAATATTCATTGCGAAGTGTCATGTATACCTCGTATTCACTTCAAAAGAATGTAAATGCGACACTTCCATGCTAGGAAGTAGCGTTTGCAGATGTCTACGTATCGTAGCAATTGGGTTCTAATGCTTCTTAAAATGCGATATCGCATCACACTTCTATGTTTCATGATAAGATATAATATTCATTGCGAAGTGTCATGTATACCTCGATTTCACTTCACAGGAATGTAAATGCGACACTTCCTTGCTAGGAAATATTGTTTGCAGATGTCTACGTATCACAGCAAGAGAGTACTAATGCTTCTTAAAACGAGATGTCGTATTTCATTTCTATGTTTCGTAATAAGATATAATATTCATTGTGTAACGCTATGTATACCTCGTATTCACTTCAGTGGAATGTAAGTGCGAAATTTCCTTGCTAGGAAATAGAGTTTGTAGATGTCTACGTATATAGGCAATAGAGTTCTAATGCTTCTCAAAACTCGATATAGCACCTCATTCCTATGTTTCATGATAAGATATAATACTCATTGCGAAGTGTCATGTATACCTCGTTTTCACTTCAAAAGAATGTAAATGGGACACTTCCATGCTAGGAAATAGCGTTTGCAGATGTCTACGTATCGCAGCAATAGAGTTCCAATGCTTCCTAAAACGCGATATCGCATCTCTCTTCTATGTTTCACGATAAGGTATAATATTCATTGCGAAGTGTCATGTATACCTCGTATTCACTTCAAAAGAATGTAAATGCGACACTTCCATGCTAGGAAATAGCGTTTGCAGATGTCTACGTGTCGTAGCAATAGAGTTCTAATGCTTCTTAAAACGCGATATCGCATCTCACTGCTATGTTTCATGAGACGATATAATATTCATTATGGAGTGTTATGTATACCTCGTACTCACTTCAAAAGAATGTAAATGCGACCCTTCCATCCTAGGAAATAGCGTATGCAGATGTCTACGTATCGTAGCAATAGAGTTCTAGTGCTTCTTAGAACGCGATATCGCATCTCACTTCTATGTTTCATGATAAGATATAATATTCATTGCGAAGTGTCATGTATACCTCGTATTCACTTCAAAAGAACGTACATAAGACACTTCCATGCTAGGAAATAGCGTTTGCAGATGTCTACGTATCGTAGCAATAGAGCTCTAACGCTTCTCAAAACGCGATATAGCACCTCATTCCTATGTTTCATGATAAGATATAATATTCATTGCGAAGTGTCATGTATACCTCGTATTCGCTTCAAAAGAATGTAAATGCGACACTTCCATGCTAGGAAATAGCGCTTGCAGATGTCTACGTATCGTAGCAATAGAGTTCTAATGCTTCTCAAAACGCGATATAGCACCCCATTCCTATGTTTCATGATAAGATATAATACTCATTGCGAAGTGTCATGTATACCTCGTATTCACTTCAAAAGAATGTAAATGCGACACTTCCATGCTAGGAAATAGCGTTTGCAGATGTCAACGTATCGCAGCAATAGAGATTCAATGCTTCCTAAAACGCGATATCGCATCTCTCTTCTATGTTTCACGATAAGGTATAATATTCATTGCGAAGTGTCATGTATACCTCGTATTCACTTCAAAAGAATGTAAATGCGACACTTCCATGTTAGGAAATAGCGTTTGCAGATGTCTACGTATCGTAGCAATAGAGTTCTAATGCTTCTCAAAACGCGATATAGCATCTCACTTCTATGTTTCATGATAAGATATAATATTCATTGCGAAGTGTCATGTATATCTCGTATTCACTTCAAACGAATGTAAATGCGACACTTCCATGCTAGGAAATAGCATTTGCAGATGTCTACGTATCGTAGCAATAGAGTTCTAATGCTTCTTAAAACGCGATATCGCATCTCACTGCTATGTTTCATGAGAAGATATAATATTCATTGCGAAGTGTCATGTATATCTCGTATTCACATCAAAAGAATGTAAATGCGACACTTCCATGCTAGGAAATAGCGTTTGCAGATGTCTACGTATCGCAGCAATAGATTTCCAATGCTTCCTAATACGCGATATGGCATCTCTCTTCTATGTTTCACGATAAGGTATTATATTCATTGCGAAGTGTCATGTATACCTCGTATTCACTTCAAAAGAATGTAAATGCGACACTTCCATGCTAGGAAATAGCGTTTGCAGATGTCTACGTATCGTAGCAATAGAGTTCTAATGCTTCTCAAAACGCGATATAGCACCTCATTCCTATGTTTCATGATAAAATGTAATATTCATTGCGAAGTGTCATGTATACCTCGTATTCACATCAAAAGAATGTAAATGCGACACTTCCATGCTAGGAAATAGTGTTTGCAGATGTCTACTTATCGCAGCAATAGAGTTCCAATGCTTCCTAAAACGCGATATCGCATCACTCTTCTATGTTTCATGATAAGGTACAATATTCATTACGAAGTGTCATGTATACCTCGTATTCACTTCAAATGAATGTAAATGCGACACTTCCATGCTAGGAAATAGAGTTTGCAGATGTCTACGTATCGTAGCAATAGAGTTCTAATGCTTCTTAAAACGCGATATCGCATCTCACTGCTATGTTTCATGAAAAGATATAATATTCATTGCGAAGTGTCATGTATACTTCGTATTCACTTCAAAAGAATGTAAATGCGACACTTCCATGCTAGGAAGTAGCGTTTGCAGATGTCTACGTATCGTAGCAATAGGGTTCTAATGCTTCTTAAAATGCGATATCGCATCACACTTCTATGTTTCATGATAAGATATAATATTCATTATGGAGTGTTATGTATACCTCGTACTCACTTCAAAAGAATGTAAATGCGACCCTTCCATCCTAGGAAATAGCGTTTGCAGATGTCTACGTATCGTAGCAATAGAGTTCTAGTGCTTCTTAGAACGCGATATCGCATCACACTTCTATGTTTCATGATAAGATATAATATTCATTGCGAAGTGTTATGTATACCTCGTATTCACTTCAAAAGAACGTAAATAAGACACTTCCATGCTAGGAAATAGCGTTTGCAGATGTCTACGTATCGCAGCAATAGAGTTTCAATGCTTCCTAAAACGCGATATGGCATCTCTCTTCTATGTTTCACGATAAGGTATTATATTCATTGCGAAGTGTCATGTATACCTCGTATTCACTTCAAAAGAATGTAAATGCGACACTTCCATGCTAGGAAATAGCGTTTGCAGATGTCTACGTATCGTAGCAATAGAGTTCTAATGCTTCTCAAAACGCGATATAGCACCCCATTCCTATGTTTCATGATAAGATATAATACTCATTGCGAAGTGTCATGTATACCTCGTATTCACTTCAAAAGAATGTAAATGCGACACTTCCATGCTAGGAAGTAGCGTTTGCAGATGTCTACGTATCGTAGCAATAGGGTTCTAATGCTTCTTAAAATGCGATATCGCATCACACTTCTATGTTTCATGATAAGATATAATATACATTATGGAGTGTTATGTATACCTCGTACTCACTTCAAAAGAATGTAAATGCGACCCTTCCATCCTAGGAAATAGCGTTTGCAGATGTCTACGTGTCGTAGCAATAGAGTTCTAGTGCTTCTTAGAACGCGATATCGCATCTCACTTCTATGTTTCATGATAAGATATAATATTCATTGCGAAGTGTCATGTATACCTCGTATTCACTTCAAAAGAACGTAAATAAGACACTTCCATGCTAGGAAATAGCGTTTGCAGATGTCTACGTATCGCAGCAATAGAGTTTCAATTCTTCCTAAAACGCGATATGGGGTCTCTCTTCTATGTTTCACGATAAGGTATTATATTCATTGCGAAGTGTCATGTATACCTCGTATTCACTTCAAAAGAATGTAAATGCGACACTTCCATGCTAGGAAATAGCGTATGCAGATGTCTACGTATCGTAGCAATAGAGTTCTAGTGCTTCTTAGAACGCGATATCGCATCTCACTTCTATGTTTCATGATAAGATATAATATTCATTGCGAAGTGTCATGTATACCTCGTATTCACTTCAAAAGAACGTACATAAGACACTTCCATGCTAGGAAATAGCGTTTGCAGATGTCTACGTAACGTAGCAATAGAGCTCTAACGCTTCTCAAAACGCGATATAGCACCTCATTCCTATGTTTCATGATAAGATATAATATTCATTGCGAAGTGTCATGTATACCTCGTATTCGCTTCAAAAGAATGTAAATGCGACACTTCCATGCTAGGAAATAGCGCTTGCAGATGTCTACGTATCGTAGCAATAGAGTTCTAATGCTTCTCAAAACGCGATATAGCACCCCATTCCTATGTTTCATGATAAGATATAATACTCATTGCGAAGTGTCATGTATGCCTCGTATTCACTTCAAAAGAATGTAAATGCGACACTTCCATGCTAGGAAATAGCGTTTGCAGATGTCTACGTATCGCAGCAATAGAGTTCCAATGCTTCCTAAAACGCGATATCGCATCTCTCTTCTATGTTTCACGATAAGGTATAATATTCATTGCGAAGTGTCATGTATACCTCGTATTCACTTCAAAAGAATGTAAATGCGACACTTCCATGCCAGGAAATAGCGTTTGCAGATGTCTACGTATCGCAGCAATAGAATTCCAATGCTTCCTAAAACGCGATATCGCATCACTCTTCTATGTTTCATGATAAGGTATAATATTCATTACGAGGTGTCATGTATACCTCGTATTCACTTCAAATGAATGTATATGCGACACTTCCATGCTAGGAAATAGCGTTTGCAGATGTCTACGTATCGTAGCCATAGAGTTCTAATGCTTCTCAAAACGCGATATAGCACCTCATTCCCATGTTTCATGATAAGATATAATATTCATTGCGAATTGTCATGTATACCTCGTATTCACTTCAAAAGAATGTAAATGCGACACTTCCATGCTAGGAAATAGCGTTTGCAGATGTCTACGTATCGCAGCAATAGAGCTCTAACGCTTCTCAAAACGCGATATAGCACCTCATTCCTATGTTTCATGATAAGTTATAATATTCATTGCGAAGTGTCACGTATACCTCGTATTCGCTTCAAAGGAATGTAAATGCGACACTTCCATGCCAGGAAATAGCTTTTGCAGATGTCTACGTATCGTAGCAATAGAGTTCTAATGCTTCTCAAAACGCGATATAGCACCCCATTCCTATGTTTCATGATAAGATATAATACTCATTGCGAAGTGTCATGTATACCCCGTATTCACTTCAAAAGAATGTAAATGCGACACTTCCATGCTAGGAAATAGCGTTTGCAGATGTCTACGTATCGCAGCAATAGAGTTCCAATGCTTCCTAAAACGCGATATGGCATCTCTCTTCTATGTTTCACGATAAGGTATAATATTCATTGCGAAGTGTCATGTATACCTCGTATTCACTTCAAAAGAATGTAAATGCGACACTTCCATGCTAGGAAATAGCGTTTGCAGATGTCTACGTGTCGTAGCAATAGAGTTCTAATGCTTCTTAAAACGCGATATCGCATCTCACTGCTATGTTTCATGAGACGATATAATATTCATTATGGAGTGTTATGTATACCTCGTACTCACTTCAAAAGAATGTAAATGCGACCCTTCCATCCTAGGAAATAGCGTTTGCAGATGTCTACGTATCGTAGCAATAGAGTTCTAGTGCTTCTTAGAACGCGATATCGCATCTCACTTCTATGTTTCATGATAAGATATAATACTCATTGCGAAGTGTCATGTATACCTCGTTTTCACTTCAAAAGAATGTAAATGCGACACTTCCATGCTAGGAAATAGCGTTTGCAGATGTCTACGTATCGCAGCAATAGAGTTCCAATGCTTCCTAAAACGCGATATCGCATCTCTCTTCTATGTTTCACGATAAGGTATAATATTCATTGCGAAGTGTCATGTATACCTCGTATTCACTTCAAAAGAATGTAAATGCGACACTTCCATGCTAGGAAATAGCGTTTGCAGATGTCTACGTGTCGTAGCAATAGAGATCTAATGCTTCTTAGAACGCGATATCGCATCTCACTGCTATGTTTCATGAGAAGATATAATATTCATTATGGAGTGTTATGTATACCTCGTACTCACTTCAAAGGAATGTAAATGCGACCCTTCCATCCTAGGAAATAGCGTATGCAGATGTCTACGTATCGTAGCAATAGAGTTCTAGTGCTTCTTAGAACGCGATATCGCATCTCACTTCTATGTTTCATGATAAGATATAATATTCATTGCGAAGTGTCATGTATACCTCGTATTCACTTCAAAAGAACGTACATAAGACACTTCCATGCTAGGAAATAGCGTTTGCAGATGTCTACGTAACGTAGCAATAGAGCTCTAACGCTTCTCAAAACGCGATATAGCACCTCATTCCTATGTTTCATGATAAGATATAATATTCATTGCGAAGTGTCATGTATACCTCGTATTCGCTTCAAAAGAATGTAAATGCGACACTTCCATGCTAGGAAATAGCGCTTGCAGATGTCTACGTATCGTAGCAATAGAGTTCTAATAATTCTCAAAACGCGATATAGCACCCCATTCCTATGTTTCATGATAAGATATAATACTCATTGCGAAGTGTCATGTATGCCTCGTATTCACTTCAAAAGAATGTAAATGCGACACTTCCATGCTAGGAAATAGCGTTTGCAGATGTCTACGTATCGCAGCAATAGAGTTCCAATGCTTCCTAAAACGCGATATCGCATCTCTCTTCTATGTTTCACGATAAGGTATAATATTCATTGCGAAGTGTCATGTATACCTCGTATTCACTTCAAAAGAATGTAAATGCGACACTTCCATGCCAGGAAATAGCGTTTGCAGATGTCTACGTATCGCAGCAATAGAATTCCAATGCTTCCTAAAACGCGATATCGCAACACTCTTCTATGTTTCATGATAAGGTATAATATTCATTACGAGGTGTCATGTATACCTCGTATTCACTTCAAATGAATGTATATGCGACACTTCCATGATAGGAAATAGCGTTTGCAGATGTCTACGTATCGTAGCCATGGAGTTCTAATGCTTCTCAAAACGCGATATAGCACCTCATTCCCATGTTTCATGATAAGATATAATATTCATTGCGAATTGTCATGTATACCTCGTATTCACTTCAAAAGAATGTAAATGCGACACTTCCATGCTAGGAAATAGCGTTTGCAGATGTCTACGTATCGCAGCAATAGAGCTCTAACGCTTCTCAAAACGCGATATAGCACCTCATTCCTATGTTTCATGATAAGTTATAATATTCATTGCGAAGTGTCATGTATACCTCGTATTCGCTTCAAAGGAATGTAAATGCGACACTTCCATGCCAGGAAATAGCTTTTGCAGATGTCTACGTATCGTAGCAATAGAGTTCTAATGCTTCTCAAAACGCGATATAGCACCCCATTCCTATGTTTCATGATAAGATATAATACTCATTGCGAAGTGTCATGTATACCCCGTATTCACTTCAAAAGAATGTAAATGCGACACTTCCATGCTAGGAAATAGCGTTTGCAGATGTCTACGTATCGCAGCAATAGAGTTCCAATGCTTCCTAAAACGCGATATCGCATCTCTCTTCTATGTTTCACGATAAGGTATAATATTCATTGCGAAGTGTCATGTATACCTCGTATTCACTTCAAAAGAATGTAAATGCGACACTTCCATGCTAGGAAATAGCGTTTGCAGATGTCTACGTGTCGTAGCAATAGAGTTCTAATGCTTCTTAAAACGCGATATCGCATCTCACTGCTATGTTTCATGAGACGATATAATATTCATTATGGAGTGTTATGTATACCTCGTACTCACTTCAAAAGAATGTAAATGCGACCCTTCCATCCTAGGAAATAGCGTATGCAGATGTCTACGTATCGTAGCATTAGAGTTCTAGTGCTTCTTAGAACGCGATATCGCATCTCACATCTATGTTTCATGATAAGATATAATATTCAGTGCGATGTGTCATGTATACCTCGTATTCACTTCAAAAGAACGTACATAAGACACTTCCATGCTAGGAAATAGCGTTTGCAGATGTCTACGTAACGTAGCAATAGAGCTCTAACGCTTCTCAAAACGCGATATAGCACCTCATTCCTATGTTTCATGATAAGATATAATATTCATTGCGAAGTGTCATGTATACCTCGTATTCGCTTCAAAAGAATGTAAATGCGACACTTCCATGCTAGGAAATAGCGCTTGCAGATGTCTACGTATCGTAGCAATAGGGTTCTAATGCTTCTCAAAACGCGATATAGCACCCCATTCCTATGTTTCATGATAAGATATAATACTCATTGCGAAGTGTCATGTATGCCTCGTATTCACTTCAAAAGAATGTAAATACGACACTTCCATGCTAGGAAATAGCGTTTGCAGATGTCTACGTATCGCAGCAATAGAGTTCCAATGCTTCCTAAAACGCGATATCGCATCTCTCTTCTATGTTTCACGATAAGGTATAATATTCATTGCGAAGTGTCATGTATACCTCGTATTCACTTCAAAAGAATGTAAATGCGACACTTCCATGCTAGGAAATAGCGTTTGCAGATGTCTACGTATCGCAGCAATAGAGTTCCAATGCTTCCTAAAACGCGATATCGCATCACTCTTCTATGTTTCATGATAAGGTATAATATTCATTACGAGGTGTCATGTATACCTCGTATTCGCTTCAAAAGATAGTAAATGCGACACTTCCATGCTAGGAAATAGCGCTTGCAGATGTCTACGTATCGTAGCAATAGAGCTCTAATGCTTCTCAAAACGCGATATAGCACCTCATTCCTATGTTTCATGATAAGATATAATACTCATTGCGAAGTGTCGTGTATGCCTCGTATTCACTTCAAAAGAATGTAAATGCGACACTTCCATGCTAGGAAATAGCGTTTGCAGATGTCTACGTATCGCAGCAATAGAGTTCCAATGCTTCCTAATACGCGATATCGCATCTCTCTTCTATGTTTCACGATAAGGTATAATATTCATTGCGAAGTGTCATGTATACCTCGTATTCACTTCAAAAGAATGTAAATGCGACACTTCCATGCCAGGAAATAGCGTTTGCAGATGTCTACGTATCGCAGCAATAGAGTTCCAATGCTTCCTAAAACGCGATATCGCATCACTCTTCTATGTTTCATGATAAGGTATAATATTCATTACGAGGTGTCATGTATACCTCGTATTCACTTCAAATGAATGTAAATGCGACACTTCCATGCTAGGAAATAGCGTTTGCAGATGTCTACGTATCGTAGCCACAGAGTTCTAATGCTTCTCAAAACGCGATATAGCACCTCGTTCCCATGTTTCATGATAAGATATAATATTCATTGCGAATTGTCATGTATACCTCGTATTCACTTCAAAAGAATGTAAATGCGACACTTCCATGGTAGGAAATAGCGTTTGCAGATGTCTACGTATCGCAGCAATAGAGATCCAATGCTTCCTAAAACGCGATATCGCATCACACATATATGTTTCATGATAAGATATAATATTCATTATGGAGTGTTATGTATACCTCGTACTCACTTCAAAAGAATGTAAATGCGACCCTTCCATCCTAGGAAATAGCGTTTTCAGATGTCTACGTATCGCAGCAATAGAGTTTCAATGCTTCCTAAGACGCGATATGGCATCTCTCTTTTATGTTTCACGATAAGGTATTATATTCAATGTGAAGTGTCATGTATACCTCGTATTCACTTCAAAAGAATGTAAATGCGACACTTCCATGCTAGGAAATAGCGTTTGCAGAAGTCTACGTATCGCAGCAATAGAGATCCAATGCTTCCTAAACGCGATATCGCATCACTCTTCTGTGTTTCATGATAAGGTATAATATTCATTGCGAAGTGTCATGTATATCTCGTATTCACTTCAAACGAATGAAAATGCGACACTTCCATGCTAGGAAATAGCGTTTGCAGATGTCTACGTATTGTAGCAATAGAGTTCTAATGCTTCTCAAAACGCGATATAGCACCTCATTCCTATGTTTCATGATAAGATATAATACTCATTGCGAAGTGTAATGTATACCACGTATTCACTTCAAAAGAATGTAAATGCGACACTTCCATGCTAGGAAATAGCGTTTGCAGATGTCTACGTATCGCAGCAATAGAGTTCCAATGCTTCCTAAAACGCGATATCGCATTTCTCTTCTATGTTTCACGATAAGGTATAATATTCATTGCGAAGTGTCATGTATACCTCGTATTTACTTCAAAAGAACGTACATAAGGCACTTCCATGCTAGGAAATAGCGTTTGCAGATGTCTACGTATCGTAGCAATAGAGCTCTAACGCTTCTCAAAACGCGATATAGCACCACATTCCTATGTTTCATGATAAGATATAATATTCATTGCGAAGTGTCATGTATACCTCGCATTCGCTTCAAAAGAATGTAAATGCGGCACTTCCATGCTAGGAAATAGCGTTTGCAGATGTCTACGTATCGTAGCAATAGGGTTCTAATGCTTCTCAAAACGCGATATAGCACCCCATTCCTATGTTTCATGATAAGATATAATACTCATTGCGAAGTGTCATGTACACCTCGTATTCACTTCAAAAGAATGTAAATGCGACACTTCCATGCTAGGAAATAGCGTTTGCAGATGTCTACGTATCGCAGCAATAGAGTTCCAATGCTTCCTAAATCGCGATATCGCATTTCTCTTCTATGTTTCACGATCAGGTATAATATTCATTGCGAAGTGTCATGTATACCTCGTATTCACTTCAAAAGAATGTAAATGCGACACTTCCATGCTAGGAAATAGCGTTTGCAGATGTCTACGTATCGCAGCAATAGAGTTCTAGTGCTTCTTAGAACGCGATATCGCATGTCACTTCTATGTTTCATGATAAGATATAATATTCATTGCGATGTGTCATGTATACCTCGTATTCACTTCAAAAGAACGTACATAAGACACTTCCATGCTAGGAAATAGCGTATGCAGATGTCTACGTATCGTAGCAATAGAGCTCTAACGCTTCTCAAAACGCGATATAGCACCTCATTCCTATGTTTCATGATAAGATATAATATTCATTGCGAAGTGTCATGTATACCTCGTATTCGCTTCAAAAGAATGTAAATGCGACACTTCCATGCTAGGAAATAGCGTTTGCAGATGTCTACGTATCGTAGCAATAGAGTTCTAATGCTTCTCAAAACGCGATATAGCACCCCATTCCTATGATTCATGATAAGATATAATACTCATTGCGAAGTGTCATGTATATCTCGTATTCACTTCAAACGAATGTAAATGCGACACTTCCATGCTAGGAAATAGCGTTTGCAGATGTCTACGTATCGTAGCAATAGAGTTCTAATGCTTCTTAAAACGCGATATCGCATCTCACTTCTATGTTTCATGATAAGATATAATATTCATTGCGAAGTGTCATGTATGGCTCGTATTCACTTCAAAAGAACGTACATAAGACACTTCCATGCTAGGAAATAGCGTTTGCAGATGCCTACGTATCGTAGCAAAATAGAGTTCTAATGCTTCCCAAAACGCGATATAGCACCTCATTCCTATGTTTCATGATAAGATATAATACTCATTACGAAGTGTCATGTATACCTCGTATTCACTTCAAAAGAATGTAAATGCGACACTTCCATGCTAGGAAATAGCGTTTGCAGATGTCTACGTATCGCAGCAATAGAGTTCCAATGCTTCCTAAAACGCGATATCGCATCTCTCTTCTACGTTTCACGATAAGGTATAATATTCATTGCGAAGTGTCATGTATACCTCGTATTCACTTCAAAAGAATGTAAATGCGACACTTCCATGCTAGGAAATAGCGTTTGCAGATGTCTACGTATCGCAGCAATAGAGTTCCAATGCTTCCTAAAACGCGATATTGCATCACTCCTCTATGTTTCATGATAAGGTATAATATTCATTACAAGGTGTCATGTATACCTCGTATTCACTTCAAATGAATGTAAATGCAACACTTCCATGCTAGGAAATAGCGTTTGCAGATGTCTACGTATCGTAGCAATAGAGTTCTAATGCTTCTCAAAACGCGATATAGCACCTAATTCCTATGTTTCACGATAAGATATAATATTCATTGCGAAGTGTCATGTATACCTCGTATTCACTTCAAAAGAATGTAAATGCGACACTTCCATGCTAGGAAATAGCGTTTGCAGATGTCTACGTATCGCAGCAATAGAGATCCCACGCTTCCTAAACGCGATATCGCATCACTCTTCTATGTTTCATGATAAGGTATAATATTCATTGCGAAGTGTCATGTATATCTCGTATTCACTTCAAACAAATGTAAATGCGACACTTCCATGCTAGGAAATAGCGTTTGCAGATGTCTACGTATTGTAGCAATAGAGTACTAATGCTTCTCAAAACGCGATATAGCACCTCATTCCTATGTTTCATGATAAGATATAATACTCATTGCGAAGTGTAATGTATACCTCGTATTCACTTCAAAAGAATGTAAATGCGACACTTCCATGCTAGGAAATAGCGTTTGCAGATGTCTACGTATCGCAGCAATAGAGTTCCAATGCTTCCTAAAACGCGATATCGCATCTCTCTCCTATGTTTCACGATAAGGTATAATATTCATTGCGAAGTGTCATGTATACCTCGTATTCACTTCAAAAGAATGTAAATGCGACACTTCCATGGTAGGAAATAGCGTTTGCAGATGTCTACGTGTCGTAGCAATAGAGTTCTAATGCTTCTTAAAACGCGATATCGCATCTCACTTCTATGTTTCATGAGAAGATGTAATATTCATTATGGAGTGTTATGTATACCTCGTACTCACTTCAAAAGAATATAATGCGACCCTTCCATCCTAGGAAATAGCGTATGCAGATGTCTACGTATCGTAGCAATAGAGTTCTAGTGCTTCTTAGGACGCGATTTCGCATCTCACTTCTATGTTTCATGATAAGATATAATATTCATTGCGATGTGTCATGTATACCTCGTATTCACTTCAAAAGAACGTACATAAGACACTTCCATGCTACGAAATAGCGTTTGCAGATGTCTATGTATCGTAGCAATAGAGCTCTAACGCTTCTCAAAACGCGATATAGCACCTCATTCCTATGTTTCATGATAAGATATAATATTCATTGCGAAGTGTCATGTATACCTCGTATTCGCTTCAAAAGAATGTAAATCCGACACTTCCATGCTAGGAAATAGCGTTTGCAGATGTCTACGTATCGTAGCAATAGAGTTCTAATGCTTCTCAAAACGCGATATAGCACCCCATTCCTATGATTCATGATAAGATATAATACTCATTGCGAAGTGTCATGTATATCTCGTATTCACTTCAAACGAATGTAAATGCGACACTTCC
Organism: Xylocopa sonorina; assembly: GCF_050948175.1. NCBI lineage: Eukaryota > Metazoa > Arthropoda > Insecta > Hymenoptera > Apidae > Xylocopa > Xylocopa sonorina. The sequence continues at coordinate 1,987,790 of NW_027490110.1, read as the reverse complement.
ATGCTAGGAAATAGCGTTTGCAGATGTCTACGTATCGTAGCAATAGAGTTCTAATGCTTCTTAAAACGCGATATCGCATCTCACTGCTATGTTTCATGAGAAGATACAATATTCATTGCGAAGTGTCATGTATATCTCGTATTCACATCAAAAGAATGTAAATGCGACACTTCCATGCTAGGAAATAGCGTTTGCAGATGTCTACGTATCGCAGCAATAGAGATCCAATGCTTCCTAAAACGCGATATCGCATCACTCTTCTATGTTTCATGATAAGGTATAATATTCATTTCGAAGTGTCATGTATACCTCGTATTCACTTCAAATGAATGTAAATGCGACACTTCCATGCTAGGAAATAGCGTTTGCAGATGTCTGCGTACCGTAGCAATAGAGTTCTAATGCTTCTTAAAACGCGATATCGCATCTCACTGCTATGTTTCATGATAAGATATAATATTCATTATGGTGTGATATGTATACCTCGTACTCACTTCAAAAGAAAGTAAATGCGACACTTCCATGCTAGGAAGTAGCGTTTGCAGATGTCTACGTATCGTAGCAATAGGGTTCTAACGCTTCTTAAAATGCGATATCGCATCACACTTCTATGTTTCATGATAAGATATAACATTCATTGCGAAGTGTCATGTATACCGCGATATCACTTCACAAGAATGTAAATGCGACACTTCCTTGCTAGGAAATATTGTTTGCAAATGTCTACGTATCACAGCAATAGAGTACTAATGCTTCTTAAAACGAGATGTCGTATTTCATTTCTATGTTTCTTAATAAGGTATAATATTCATTGTGTAATGTTATGTATACCTCGTATTCACTTCAGTGGAATGTAAGTGCGAAATTTCCTTGCTAGGAAATAGAGTTTGCAGATGTCTACGTATATAGGCAATAGAGTTCTAATGCTTCTCAAAACTCGATATAGCACCTCATTCCTATGTTTCATGATAAGATATAATATTCATTGCGAAGTGTCATGTATATCTCGTATTCACATCAAAAGAATGTAAATGCGACACTTCCATGCTAGGAAATAGCGTTTGCAGATGTCTAAGTATCGCAGCAATAGAGTTCCAATGCTTCCTAAAACGCAATATCGCATCTCTCTTCTATGTTTCATGATAAGGTGTAATATTCATTGCGAAGCGTCATGTATACCTCGAATTCACTTCAAATGAATGTAAATGCGACACTTCCATGCTAGGAAATAGCGTTTGCAGATGTCTACGTAACGTAGCAATAGAGTTCTAATGATTCTTAAAACGCGATATCGCATCTCACTGCTATGTTTCATGAGAAGATATAATATTTATTGCGAAGTGTCATGTATACCTCGTATTCACTTCAAATGAACGTAAATGAGGCACTTCCATGCTAGGAAATAGCGTTTGCAGATGTCTACGTATCGTAGCAATAGGGTTCTAATGCTTCTTAAAATGCGATATCGCATCACACTTCTATGTTTCATGATAAGATATAATATTCATTGCGAAGTGTCATGTATACCGCGATTTCACTTCACAAGAATGTAAATGCGACACTTCCTTGCTAGGAAATAGCGTTTGCAGATGTCTACGTATCGTAGCAATAGAGTTCTAATGCTTCTTAAAACGCGATATCGCATCTCACTGCTATGTTTCATGATAAGTTATAATATTCATTATGGAGTGATATGTATACCTCGTACTCACTTCAAAAGAAAGTAAATGCGACCCTTCCATGCTAGGGAATAGCCTTTGCAGATGTCTACGTATCGTAGCAATAGAGTTCTAATGCTTCTTAAAACGCGATTTCGCATCTCACTGCTATGTTTCATGATAAGATATAATATTCATTATGGAGTGTCATGTATACCTCGTATTCACTTCAAATGAATGTAAATGCGACACTTCCATGCTAGGAAATAGCGTTTGCAGATGTCTGCGTATCGTAGCAATAGAGTTCTAATGCTTCTTAAAACGCGATATCGCATCTCACTGCTATGTTTCATGATAAGATATAATATTCATTATGGAGTGATATGTATACCTCGTACTCACTTCAAAAGAAAGTAAATGCGACACTTCCATGCTAGGAAGTAGCGTTTGCAGATGTCTACGTATCGTAGCAATAGGGTTCTAATGCTTCTTAAAATGCGATATCGCATCACACTTCTATGTTTCATGATAAGATATAACATTCATTGCGAAGTGTCATGTATACCGCGATTTCACTTCACAAGAATGTAAATGCGACACTTCCTTGCTAGGAAATATTGTTTGCAGATGTCTACGTATCACAGCAATAGAGTACTAATGCTTCTTAAAACGAGATGTCGTATTTCATTTCTATGTTTCTTAATAAGGTATAATATTCATTGTGTAATGTTATGTATACCTCGTATTCACTTCAGTGGAATGTAAGTGCGAAATTTCCTTGCTATGAAATAGAGTTTGCAGATGTCTACGTATATAGGCAATAGAGTTCTAATGCTTCTCAAAACTCGATATAGCACCTCATTCCTATGTTTCATGATAAGATATAATATTCATTGCGAAGTGTCATGTATATCTCGTATTCACATCAAAAGAATGTAAATGCGACACTTCCATGCTAGGAAATAGCGTTTGCAGATGTCTACGTATCGCAGCAATAGAGTTCCAATGCTTCCTAAAACGCAATATCGCATCTCTCTTCTATGTTTCATGATAAGGTGTAATATTCATTGCGAAGCGTCATGTATACCTCGAATTCACTTCAAATGAATGTAAATGCGACACTTCCATGCTAGGAAATAGCGTTTGCAGATGTCTACGTAACGTAGCAATAGAGTTCTAATGATTCTTAAAACGCGATATCGCATCTCACTGCTATGTTTCATGAGAAGATATAATATTCATTGCGAAGTGTCATGTATACCTCGTATTCACTTCAAATGAACGTAAATGAGGCACTTCCATGCTAGGAAATAGCGTTTGCAGATGTCTACGTATCGTAGCAATAGGGTTCTAATGCTTCTTAAAATGCGATATCGCATCACACTTCTATGTTTCATGATAAGATATAATATTCATTGCGAAGTGTCATGTATACCGCGATTTCACTTCACAAGAATGTAAATGCGACACTTCCTTGCTAGGAAATAGCGTTTGCAGATGTCTACGTATCGTAGCAATAGAGTTCTAATGCTTCTTAAAACGCGATATCGCATCTCACTGCTATGTTTCATGATAAGTTATAATATTCATTATGGAGTGATATGTATACCTCGTACTCACTTCAAAAGAAAGTAAATGCGACCCTTCCATGCTAGGGAATAGCCTTTGCAGATGTCTACGTATCGTAGCAATAGAGTTCTAATGCTTCTTAAAACGCGATTTCGCATCTCACTGCTATGTTTCATGATAAGATATAATATTCATTATGGAGTGTCATGTATACCTCGTATTCACTTCAAATGAATGTAAATGCGACACTTCCATGCTAGGAAATAGCGTTTGCAGATGTCTGCGTATCGTAGCAATAGAGTTCTAATGCTTCTTAAAACGCGATATCGCATCTCACTGCTATGTTTCATGATAAGATATAATATTCATTATGGAGTGATATGTATACCTCGTACTCACTTCAAAAGAAAGTAAATGCGACACTTCCATGCTAGGAAGTAGCGTTTGCAGATGTCTACGTATCGTAGCAATAGGGTTCTAATGCTTCTTAAAATGCGATATCGCATCACACTTCTATGTTTCATGATAAGATATAACATTCATTGCGAAGTGTCATGTATACCGCGATTTCACTTCACAAGAATGTAAATGCGACACTTCCTTGCTAGGAAATATTGTTTGCAGATGTCTACGTATCACAGCAATAGAGTACTAATGCTTCTTAAAACGAGATGTCGTATTTCATTTCTATGTTTCTTAATAAGGTATAATATTCATTGTGTAATGTTATGTATACCTCGTATTCACTTCAGTGGAATGTAAGTGCGAAATTTCCTTGCTAGGAAATAGAGTTTGCAGATGTCTACGTATATAGGCAATAGAGTTCTAATGCTTCTCAAAACTCGATATAGCACCTCATTCCTATGTTTCATGATAAGATATAATATTCATTGCGAAGTGTCATGTATATCTCGTATTCACATCAAAAGAATGTAAATGCGACACTTCCATGCTAGGAAATAGCGTTTGCAGATATCTACGTATCGCAGCAATAGAGTTCCAATGCTTCCTAAAACGCGATATCGCATCTCTCTTCTATGTTTCATGATGAGGTGTAATATTCATTGCGAAGCGTCATGTATACCTCGAATTCACTTCAAATGAATGTAAATGCGACACTTCCATGCTAGGAAATAGCGTTTGCAGATGTCTACGTAACGTAGCAATAGAGTTCTAATGATTCTTAAAACGCGATATCGCATCTCACTGCTATGTTTCATGAGAAGATATAATATTCATTGCGAAGTGTCATGTATACCTCGTATTCACTTCAAATGAACGTAAATAAGGCACTTCCATGCTAGGAAATAGCGTTTGCAGATGTCTACGTATCGTAGCAATAGGGTTCTAATGCTTCTTAAAATGCGATATCGCATCACACTTCTATGTTTCATGATAAGATATAATATTCATTGCGAAGTGTCATGTATACCGCGATTTCACTTCACAAGAATGTAAATGCGACACTTCCTTGCTAGGAAATAGCGTTTGCAGATGTCTACGTATCGTAGCAATAGAGTTCTAATGCTTCTTAAAACGCGATATCGCATCTCACTGCTATGTTTCATGATAAGTTATAATATTCATTACGGAGTGATATGTATACCTCGTACTCACTTCAAAAGAAAGTAAATGCGACCCTTCCATGCTAGGGAATAGCCTTTGCAGATGTCTACGTATCGTAGCAATAGAGTTCTAATGCTTCTTAAAACGCGATTTCGCATCTCACTGCTATGTTTCATGATAAGATATAATATTCATTATGGAGTGATATGTATACCTCGTACTCACTTCAAAAGAAAGTAAATACGACACTTCCATGCTAGGAAGTAGCGTTTGCAGATGTCTACGTATCGTAGCAATAGGGTTCTAATGCTTCTTAAAATGCGATATCGCATCACACTTCTTTGTTTCATGATAAGATAGAATATTCATTGCGAAGTGTCATGTATACCGCGATTTCACTTCACAAGAATGTAAATGCGACACTTAATTGCTAGGAAATATTGTTTGCAGATGTCTACGTATCACAGCAATAGAGCACTAATGCTTCTTAAAACGAGATGTCGTATTTCATTTCTATGTTTCGTAATAAGATATAATATTCATTGTGTAATCTTATGTATACCTCGTATTCACTTCTAAAACGAGATGCCGCATTTCATTTCTATGTTCCGTAATAAGATATAATATTCATTGTGTAATGTCATGCATATCTCGTATTCACTTCAAAGGAATGTAAATGCGACACTTCCATGCTAGGAAATAGCGTTTGCAGATGTCTACGTATCGCAGCAATAGAGTTTTAATGCTTCCTAAAACGCGATATCGCACCTCTCTTCTATGTTTCATGATAAGGTATAATATTCATTGCGATGTGCCATGTATACCTCGTATTCACTTCAAGTGAATGTAAATGCGACACTTCCATGCTAGGAAATAGCTTCTGCAGATGTCTACGTATCGTAGCAATAGAGTTCTAATGCTTCTTAAAACGCGATATCGCATCTCACTGCTATGTTTCATGATAAGATATAATATTCATTATGGAGTGTTATGTATACCTCGTACTCACTTCAAAAGAATGTAAATGCGACCCTTCCATGCTAGGAAATAGCCTTTGCAGATGTCTACGTATCGTAGCTATAGAGGTCTAGTGCTTCTCAAAACGCGATATAGCACCTCATTCCTATGTTTCATGATAAGATATAATATTCATTGCGAACTGTCATGTATACCTCGATTTCACTTCACAAGAATGTAAATGCGACACTTCCTTGCTAGGAAATATTGTTTGCAGATGTCTACGTATCACAGCAATAGAGTTCTAATGATTCTTAAAATGCCATATCGCATCACTCTACTATGTTTGATGATAAGGTATAATATTCATTACGAAGTGTCATGTATATCTCGTATTCACTTCAAATGAATGTAAATGCGACACTTCCATGCTAGGAAATAGCGTTTGCAGATGTCTACGTATCGTAGCAATAGAGTTCTAATGCTTCTTAAAACGCGATATCGCATCTCACTGCTATGTTTCATGATAAGATATAATATTCATTGCGACGTGTCATGTATATCTCGTATTCACTTAAAAAGAATGTAAATGCGACACTTCCTTGCTAGGAAATATTGTTTGCAGATGTCTACGTATCACAGCAATAGAGTACTAATGTTTCTTAAAACGAGATGTCGTATTTCACTTCTATGTTTCTTAATAAGATATAATATTCATTGTGTAATGTTATGTATACCTCGTATTCACTTCAGTGGAATGTAAGTGCGAAATTTCCTTGCTAGGAAATAGAGTTTGCAGATGTCTACGTATAATAGCAATAGAGTTCTAATGCTTCTCAAAACGCGATATAGCTACTCTTTCCTATGTTTCATGATAAGGTATAATATTCATTGCGAAGTGTCATGTAAATCTCGTATTCACTTCAAAAGAATGTAAATGCGACACTTCCATGCTAGGAAATAGCGTTTGCAGATGTCTACGTATCGCAGCAATAGAGTCCTAATGCTTCCTAAAAGGCGATATCGCATCTCACTGCTATGTTTCATGATAAGATATAATATTCATTATGGAGTGTTATGTATACCTCGTACTCACTTCAAAAGAATGTAAATGCGTACCCTTCCATGCTAGGAAATAGCCTTTGCAGATGTCTACGTATCGCAGCAATAGAGTTTTAATGCTTCCGAAAACGCGATATCGCACCTCTCTTCTATGTTTCATGATAAGGTATAATATTCATTGCGAAGTGCCATGTATACCTCGTATTCACTTCAAAAGAATGTAAATGCGACACTTCCTTGCTAGGAAATATTGTTTGCAGATGTCTACGTATCACAGCAATGGAGTACTAATGCTTCTTAAAACGAGATGTCGTATTTCACTTCTATGTTTCGTAATAAGATATAATATTCATTGTGTAATGTTATGTATACCTCGTATACACTTCAGTGGCATGTAAGTGCGAAATTTCCTTGCTAGGAAATAGAGTTTGCAGATGTCTACGTATAATAGCAATAGAGTTCTAATGCTTCTCAAAACGCGACATCGCATCTCACTGCTATGTTTCATGAGAAGATATAATATTCATTGCGAAGTGTCATGTATACCTCGTATTCACTTCAAAAGAACGTAAATAAGACACTTCCATGCTAGGAAGTAGCGTTTGCAGATGTCTACGTATCGTAGCAATAGGGTTCTAATGCTTCTTAAAATGCGATATCGCATCACACTTCTATGTTTCATGATAAGATATAATATTCATTATGGAGTGTTATGTATACCTCGTACTCACTTCAAAAGAATGTAAATGCGACCCTTCCATCCTAGGAAATAGCGTTTGCAGATGTCTACGTATCGTAGCAATGGAGTTCTAGTGCTTCTTAGAACGCGATATCGCATCTCACTTCTATGTTTCATGATAAGATATAATATTCATTGCGAAGTGTCATGTATACCTCGTATTCACTTCAAAAGAACGTAAATAAGACACTTCCATGCTAGGAAATAGCGTTTGCAGATGTCTACGTATCGCAGCAATAGAGTTTCAATTCTTCCTAAAACGCGATATGGCATCTCTCTTCTATGTTTCACGATAAGGTATTATATTCATTGCGAAGTGTCATGTATACCTCATATTCACTTCAAAAGAATGTAAATGCGACACTTCCATGCTAGGAAATAGCGTTTGCAGATGTCTACGTATCGTAGCAATAGAGTTCTAATGCTTCTCAAAACGCGATATAGCACCTCATTCCTATGTTTCATGATAAGATATAATATTCATTATGGAGTGTTATGTATACCTCGTACTCACTTCAAAAGAATGTAAATGCGACCCTTCCATCCTAGGAAATAGCGTATGCAGATGTCTACGTATCGTAGCAATAGAGTTCTAGTGCTTCTTAGAACGCGATATCGCATCTCACTTCTATGTTTCATGATAAGATATAATACTCATTGCGAAGTGTCATGTATACCTCGTTTTCACTTCAAAAGAATGTAAATGCGACACTTCCATGCTAGGAAATAGCGTTTGCAGATGTCTACGTATCGCAGCAATAGAGTTCCAATGCTTCCTAAAACGCGATATCGCATCTCTCTTCTATGTTTCACGATAAGGTATAATATTCATTGCGAAGTGTCATGTATACCTCGTATTCACTTCAAAAGAATGTAAATGCGACACTTCCATGCTAGGAAATAGCGTTTGCAGATGTCTACGTGTCGTAGCAATAGAGATCTAATGCTTCTTAGAACGCGATATCGCATCTCACTGCTATGTTTCATGAGAAGATATAATATTCATTATGGAGTGTTATGTATACCTCGTACTCACTTCAAAGAAATGTAAATGCGACCCTTCCATCCTAGGAAATAGCGTATGCAGATGTCTACGTATCGTAGCAATAGAGTTCTAGTGCTTCTTGGAACGCGATATCGCATCTCACTTCTATGTTTCATGATAAGATATAATATTCATTGCGAAGTGTCATGTATACCTCGTATTCACTTCAAAAGAACGTACATAAGACACTTCCATGCTAGGAAATAGCGTTTGCAGATGTCTACGTAACGTAGCAATAGAGCTCTAACGCTTCTCAAAACGCGATATAGCACCTCATTCCTATGTTTCATGATAAGATATAATATTCATTGCGAAGTGTCATGTATACCTCGTATTCGCTTCAAAAGAATGTAAATGCGACACTTCCATGCTAGGAAATAGCGCTTGCAGATGTCTACGTATCGTAGCAATAGGGTTCTAATGCTTCTCAAAACGCGATATAGCACCCCATTCCTATGTTTCATGATAAGATATAATACTCATTGCGAAGTGTCATGTATGCCTCGTATTCACTTCAAAAGAATGTAAATGCGACACTTCCATGCTAGGAAATAGCGTTTGCAGATGTCTACGTATCGCAGCAACAGAGTTCCAATGCTTCCTAAAACGCGATATCGCATCTCTCTTCTATGTTTCACGATAAGATATAATATTCATTGCGAAGTGTCATGTATACCTCGTATTCACTTCAAAAGAATGTAAATGCGACACTTCCATGCCAGGAAATAGCATTTGCAGATGTCTACGTATCGCAGCAATAGAATTCCAATGCTTCCTAAAACGCGATATCGCATCACTCTTCTATGTTTCATGATAAGGTATAATATTCATTACGAGGTGTCATGTATACCTCGTATTCACTTCAAATGAATGTATATGCGACACTTCCATGCTAGGAAATAGCGTTTGCAGATGTCTACGTATCGTAGCCATAGAGTTCTAATGCTTCTCAAAACGCGATATAGCACCTCATTCCCATGTTTCATGATAAGATATAATATTCATTGCGAATTGTCATGTATACCTCGTATTCACTTCAAAAGAATGTAAATGCGACACTTCCATGCTAGGAAATAGCGCTTGCAGATGTCTACGTATCGTAGCAATAGAGTTCTAATGCTTCTCAAAACGCGATATAGCACCCCATTCCTATGTTTCATGATAAGATATAATACTCATTGCGAAGTGTCATTTATGCCTCGTATTCACTTCAAAAGAATGTAAATGCGACACTTCCATGCTAGGAAATAGCGTTTGCAGATGTCTACGTATCGCAGCAATAGAGTTCCAATGCTTCCTAAAACGCGATATCGCATCTCTCTTCTATGTTTCACGATAAGGTATAATATTCATTGCGAAGTGTCATGTATACCTCGTATTCACTTCAAAAGAATGTAAATGCGACACTTCCATGCCAGGAAATAGCGTTTGCAGATGTCTACGTATCGCAGCAATAGAGTTCCAATGCTTCCTAAAACGCGATATCGCATCACTCTTCTATGTTTCATGATAAGGTATAATATTCATTACGAGGTGTCATGTATACCTCGTATTCACTTCAAATGAATGTAAATGCGACACTTCCATGCTAGGAAATAGCGTTTGCAGATGTCTACGTATCGTAGCCATAGAGTTCTAATGCTTCTCAAAACGCGATATAGCACCTCATTCCCATGTTTCATGATAAGATATAATATTCATTGCGAATTGTCATGTATACCTCGTATTCACTTCAAAAGAATGTAAATGCGACACTTCCATGGTAGGAAATAGCGTTTGCAGATGTCTACGTATCGCAGCAATAGAGATCCAATGCTTCCTAAAACGCGATATCGCATCACACATATATGTTTCATGATAAGATATAATATTCATTATGGAGTGTTATGTATACCTCGTACTCACTTCAAAAGAATGTAAATGCGACCCTTCCATCCTAGGAAATAGCGTTTTCAGATGTCTACGTATCGTAGCAATAGAGTTCTAGTGCTTCTTAGAACGCGATATCGCATCTCAATTCTATGTTTCATGATAAGATATAATATTCATTGCGAAGTGTCATGTATACCTCGTATTCACTTCAAAAGAACGAAAATAAGACACTTCCATGATAGGAAATAGCGTTTGCAGATGTCTACGTATCGCAGCAATAGAGTTTCAATGCTTCCTAAAACGCGATATGGCATCTCTCTTTTATGTTTCACGATAAGGTATTATATTCATTGCGAAGTGTCATGTATACCTCGTATTCACTTCAAAAGAATGTAAATGCGACACTTCCATGCTAGGAAATAGCGTTTGCAGATGTCTACGTATCGCAGCAATAGAGATCCAATGCTTCCTAAACGCGATATCGCATCACTCTTCTGTGTTTCATGATAAGGTATAATATTCATTGCGAAGTGTCATGTATATCTCGTATTCACTTCAAACGAATGAAAATGCGACACTTCCATGCTAGGAAATAGCGTTTGCAGATGTCTACGTATTGTAGCAATAGAGTTCTAATGCTTCTCAAAACGCGATATAGCACCTCATTCCTATGTTTCATGATAAGATATAATACTCATTGCGAAGTGTAATGTATACCACGTATTCACTTCAAAAGAATGTAAATGCGACACTTCCATGCTAGGAAATAGCGTTTGCAGATGTCTACGTATCGCAGCAATAGAGTTCCAATGCTTCCTAAAACGCGATATCGCATCTCTCTTCTATGTTTCACGATAAGGTATAATATTCATTGCGAAGTGTCATGTATACCTCGTATTCACTTCAAAAGAATGTAAATGCGACACTTCCATGGTAGGAAATAGCGTTTGCAGATGTCTACGTGTCGTAGCAATAGAGTTCTAATGCTTCTTAAAACGCGATATCGCATCTCACTGCTATGTTTCATGAGAAGATGTAATATTCATTATGGAGTGTCATGTATACCTCGTACTCACTTCAAAAGAATATAATGCGACCCTTCCATCCTAGGAAATAGCGTATGCAGATGTCTACGTATCGCAGCAATAGAGTTCCAATGCTTCCTAAATCGCGATATCGCATTTCTCTTCTATGTTTCACGATAAGGTATAATATTCATTGCGAAGTGTCATGTATACCTCGTATTTACTTCAAAAGAACGTACATAAGGCACTTCCATGCTAGGAAATAGCGTTTGCAGATGTCTACGTATCGTAGCAATAGAGCTCTAACGCTTCTCAAAACGCGATATAGCATCACATTCCTATGTTTCATGATAAGATATAATATTCATTGCGAAGTGTCATGTATACCTCGCATTCGCTTCAAAAGAATGTAAATGCGGCACTTCCATGCTAGGAAATAGCGTTTGCAGATGTCTACGTATCGTAGCAATAGGGTTCTAATGCTTCTCAAAACGCGATATAGCACCCCATTCCTATGTTTCATGATAAGATATAATACTCATTGCGATGTGTCATGTACACCTCGTATTCACTTCAAAAGAATGTAAATGCGACACTTCCATGCTAGGAAATAGCGTTTGCAGATGTCTACGTATCGCAGCAATAGAGTTCCAATGCTTCCTAAATCGCGATATCGCATTTCTCTTCTATGTTTCACGATAAGGTATAATATTCATTGCGAAGTGTCATGTATACCTCGTATTCACTTCAAAAGAATGTAAATGCGACACTTCCATGCTAGGAAATGGCGTTTGCAGATGTCTACGTATCGCAGCAATAGAGTTCTAGTGCTTCTTAGAACGCGATATCGCATGTCACTTCTATGTTTCATGATAAGATATAATATTCATTGCGATGTGTCATGTATACCTCGTATTCACTTCAAAAGAACGTACATAAGACACTTCCATGCTAGGAAATAGCGTATGCAGATGTCTACGTATCGTAGCAATAGAGCTCTAACGCTTCTCAAAACGCGATATAGCACCTCATTCCTATGTTTCATGATAAGATATAATATTCATTGCGAAGTGTCATGTATACCTCGTATTCGCTTCAAAAGAATGTAAATGCGACACTTCCATGCTAGGAAATAGCGTTTGCAGATGTCTACGTATCGTAGCAATAGAGTTCTAATGCTTCTCAAAACGCGATATAGCACCCCATTCCTATGATTCATGATAAGATATAATACTCATTGCGAAGTGTCATGTATATCTCGTATTCACTTCAAACGAATGTAAATGCGACACTTCCATGCTAGGAAATAGCGTTTGCAGATGTCTACGTATCGTAGCAATAGAGTTCTAATGCTTCTTAAAACGCGATATCGCATCTCACTGCTATGTTTCATGAGAAGATATAATATTCATTGCGAAGTGTCATGTATATCTCGTATTCACATCAAAAGAATGTAAATGCGACACTTCCATGCTAGGAAATAGCGTTTGCAGATGTCTACGTATCGCAGCAATAGAGATCCAATGCTTCCTAAAACGCGATATCGCATCACTCTTCTATGTTTCATGATAAGGTATAATATTCATTTCGAAGTGTCATGTATACCTCGTATTCACTACAAAAGAATGTAAATGCGACACTTCCATGCTAGGAAATAGCGTTTGCAGATGTCTACGTATCGCAGCAATAGAGATCCAATGCTTCCTAAAACGCGATATCGCATCACTCTTCTATGTTTCATGATAAGGTATTATATTCATTGCGAAGTGTCATGTATACCTCGTATTCACTTCAAAAGAATGTAAATGCGACACTTCCATGCTAGGAAATAGCGTTTGCAGATGTCTACGTATCGCAGCAATAGAGATCCAATGCTTCCTAAACGCGATATCGCATCACTCTTCTGTGTTTCATGATAAGGTATAATATTCATTGCGAAGTGTCATGTATATCTCGTATTCACTTCAAACGAATGAAAATGCGACACTTCCATGCTAGGAAATAGCGTTTGCAGATGTCTACGTATTGTAGCAATAGAGTTCTAATGCTTCTCAAAACGCGATATAGCACCTCATTCCAATGTTTCATGATAAGATATAATACTCATTGCGAAGTGTAATGTATACCACGTATTCACTTCAAAAGAATGTAAATGCGACACTTCCATGCTAGGAAATAGCGTTTGCAGATGTCTACGTATCGCAGCAATAGAGTTCCAATGCTTCCTAAAACGCGATATCGCATCTCTCTTCTATGTTTCACGATAAGGTATAATATTCATTGCGAAGTGTCATGTATACCTCGTATTCACTTCAAAAGAATGTAAATGCGACACTTCCATGGTAGGAAATAGCGTTTGCAGATGTCTACGTGTCGTAGCAATAGAGTTCTAATGCTTCTTAAAACGCGATATCGCATCTCACTGCTATGTTTCATGAGAAGATGTAATATTCATTATGGAGTGTCATGTATACCTCGTACTCACTTCAAAAGAATATAATGCGACCCTTCCATCCTAGGAAATAGCGTATGCAGATGTCTACGTATCGCAGCAATAGAGTTCCAATGCTTCCTAAATCGCGATATCGCATTTCTCTTCTATGTTTCACGATAAGGTATAATATTCATTGCGAAGTGTCATGTATACCTCGTATTTACTTCAAAAGAACGTACATAAGGCACTTCCATGCTAGGAAATAGCGTTTGCAGATGTCTACGTATCGTAGCAATAGAGCTCTAACGCTTCTCAAAACGCGATATAGCATCACATTCCTATGTTTCATGATAAGATATAATATTCATTGCGAAGTGTCATGTATACCTCGCATTCGCTTCAAAAGAATGTAAATGCGGCACTTCCATGCTAGGAAATAGCGTTTGCAGATGTCTACGTATCGTAGCAATAGGGTTCTAATGCTTCTCAAAACGCGATATAGCACCCCATTCCTATGTTTCATGATAAGATATAATACTCATTGCGATGTGTCATGTACACCTCGTATTCACTTCAAAAGAATGTAAATGCGACACTTCCATGCTAGGAAATAGCGTTTGCAGATGTCTACGTATCGCAGCAATAGAGTTCCAATGCTTCCTAAATCGCGATATCGCATTTCTCTTCTATGTTTCACGATAAGGTATAATATTCATTGCGAAGTGTCATGTATACCTCGTATTCACTTCAAAAGAATGTAAATGCGACACTTCCATGCTAGGAAATAGCGTTTGCAGATGTCTACGTATCGCAGCAATAGAGTTCTAGTGCTTCTTAGAACGCGATATCGCATGTCACTTCTATGTTTCATGATAAGATATAATATTCATTGCGATGTGTCATGTATACCTCGTATTCACTTCAAAAGAACGTACATAAGACACTTCCATGCTAGGAAATAGCGTATGCAGATGTCTACGTATCGTAGCAATAGAGCTCTAACGCTTCTCAAAACGCGATATAGCACCTCATTCCTATGTTTCATGATAAGATATAATATTCATTGCGAAGTGTCATGTATACCTCGTATTCGCTTCAAAAGAATGTAAATGCGACACTTCCATGCTAGGAAATAGCGTTTGCAGATGTCTACGTATCGTAGCAATAGAGTTCTAATGCTTCTCAAAACGCGATATAGCACCCCATTCCTATGATTCATGATAAGATATAATACTCATTGCGAAGTGTCATGTATATCTCGTATTCACTTCAAACGAATGTAAATGCGACACTTCCATGCTAGGAAATAGCGTTTGCAGATGTCTACGTATCGTAGCAATAGAGTTCTAATGCTTCTTAAAACGCGATATCGCATCTCACTGCTATGTTTCATGAGAAGATATAATATTCATTGCGAAGTGTCATGTATATCTCGTATTCACATCAAAAGAATGTAAATGCGACACTTCCATGCTAGGAAATAGCGTTTGCAGATGTCTACGTATCGCAGCAATAGAGATCCAATGCTTCCTAAAACGCGATATCGCATCACTCTTCTATGTTTCATGATAAGGTATAATATTCATTTCGAAGTGTCATGTATACCTCGTATTCACTACAAATGAATGTAAATGCGACACTTCCATGCTAGGAAATAGCGTTTGCAGATGTCTGCGTATCGTAGCAATAGAGTTCTAATGCTTCTTAAAACGCGATATCGCATCTCACTGCTATGTTTCATGATAAGATATAATATTCATTATGGAGTGATATGTATACCTCGTACCCGCTTCAAAAGAATGTAAGTGCGACCCTTCGATGCTAGGGAATAGCCTTTGCAAATGTCTACGTATCGTAGCAATAGAATTCTAATGCTTCTTAAAACGCGATATCGCATCTCACTGCTATGTTTCATGAGAAGATATAATATTCATTATGGAGTGTTATGTATACCTCGTACTCACTTCAAAAGAATGTAAATGCAACCCTCCCATCCTAGGAAATAGCGTTTGCAGATGTCTACGTATCGTAGCAATAGAGTTCTAATGCTTCTTAAAACGAGATGTCGCATCTCATTTCTATGTTTCATGATCAGATATAATATTCATTGCGAAGTGTCATGTTTACCTCGTATTCACATCAAAAGAATGTAAATGCGACACTTCCATCCTAGGAAATAGCGTTTGCAGATGTCTACGTATCGCAGCAATAGAGTTCTAATGCTTCTTAAAACGCGATATCGCATCTCACTGCTATGTTTCATGAGAAGATATAATATTCATTATGGAGTGTTATGTATACCTCGTACTCACTTCAAAAGAATGTAAATGCGACCCTTCCATCCTAGGAAATAGAGTATGCAGATGTCTACGTATCGTAGCAATAGAGTTCTAGTGCTTGTTAGAACGCGATATCGCATCTCACTTCTATGTTTCATGATAAGATATAATATTCATTGCGAAGTGTCATGTATGGCTCGTATTCACTTCAAAAGAACGTACATAAGACACTTCCATGCTAGGAAATAGCGTTTGCAGATGTCTACGTATCGTAGCAAAATAGAGTTCTAATGCTTCCCAAAACGCGATATAGCACCTCATTCCTATGTTTCATGATAAGATATAATACTCATTGCGAAGTGTCATGTATACCTCGTATTCACTTCAAAAGAATGTAAATGCGACACTTCCATGCTAGGAAATAGCGTTTGCAGATGTCTACGTATCGCAGCAATAGAGTTCCAATGCTTCCTAAAACGCGATATCGCATCTCTCTTCTATGTTTCACGATAAGGTATAATATTCATTGCGAAGTGTCATGTATACCTCGTATTCACTTCAAAAGAATGTAAATGCGACACTTCCATGCTAGGAAATAGCGTTTGCAGATGTCTACGTATCGCAGCAATAGAGTTCCAATGCTTCCTAAAACGCGATATTGCATCACTCCTCTATGTTTCATGATAAGGTATAATATTCATTACAAGGTGTCATGTATACCTCGTATTCACTTCAAATGAATGTAAATGCGACACTTCCATGCTAGGAAATAGCGTTTGCAGATGTCTACGTATCGTAGCAATAGAGTTCTAATGCTTCTCAAAACGCGATATAGCACCTCATTCCTTTGTTTCACGATAAGATATAATATTCATTGCGAAGTGTCATGTATACCTCGTATTCACTTCAAAAGAATGTAAATGCGACACTTCCATGCTAGGAAATAGCGTTTGCAGATGTCTACGTATCGCAGCAATAGAGATCCCACGCTTCCTAAACGCGATATCGCATCACTCTTCTATGTTTCATGATAAGGTATAATATTCATTGCGAAGTGTCATGTATATCTCGTATTCACTTCAAACGAATGTAAATGCGACACTTCCATGCTAGGAAATAGCGTTTGCAGATGTCTAAGTATTGTAGCAATAGAGTACTAATGCTTCTCAAAACGCGATATAGCACCTCATTCCTATGTTTCATGATAAGATATAATACTCATTGCGAAGTGTAATGTATACCTCGTATTCACTTCAAAAGAATGTAAATGCGACACTTCCATGCTAGGAAATAGCGTTTGCAGATGTCTACGTATCGCAGCAATAGAGCTCTAGTGCTTCTTAGAACGCGATTTCGCATCTCACTTCTATGTTTCATGATAAGATATAATATTCATTGCGATGTGTCATGTATACCTCGTATTCACTTCAAAAGAACGTACATAAGACACTTCCATGCTAGGAAATAGCGTTTGCAGATGTCTATGTATCGTAGCAATAGAGCTCTAACGCTTCTCAAAACGCGATATAGCACCTCATTCCTATGTTTCATGATAAGATATAATATTCATTGCGAAGTGTCATGTATACCTCGTATTCGCTTCAAAAGAATGTAAATGCGACACTTCCATGCTAGGAAATAGCGTTTGCAGATGTCTACGTATCGTAGCAATAGAGTTCTAATGCTTCTCAAAACGCGATATAGCACCCCATTCCTATGATTCATGATAAGATATAATACTCATTGCGAAGTGTCATGTATATCTCGTATTCACTTCAAACGAATGTAAATGCGACACTTCCATGCTAGGAAATAGCGTTTGCAGATGTCTACGTATCGTAGCAATAGAGTTCTAATGCTTCTTAAAACGCGATATCGCATCTCACTGCTATGTTTCATGAGAAGATACAATATTCATTGCGAAGTGTCATGTATATCTCGTATTCACATCAAAAGAATGTAAATGCGACACTTCCATGCTAGGAAATAGCGTTTGCAGATGTCTACGTAACGTAGCAATAGAGTTCTAATGATTCTTAAAACGCGATATCGCATCTCACTGCTATGTTTCATGAGAAGATATAATATTCATTGCGAAGTGTCATGTATACCTCGTATTCACTTCAAATGAACGTAAATAAGGCACTTCCATGCTAGGAAATAGCGTTTGCAGATGTCTACGTATCGTAGCAATAGGGTTCTAATGCTTCTTAAAATGCGATATCGCATCACACTTCTATGTTTCATGATAAGATATAACATTCATTGCGAAGTGTCATGTATACCGCGATTTCACTTCACAAGAATGTAAATGCGACACTTCCTTGCTAGGAAATATTGTTTGCAGATGTCTACGTATCACAGCAATAGAGTACTAATGCTTCTTAAAACGAGATGTCGTATTTCATTTCTATGTTTCTTAATAAGGTATAATATTCATTGTGTAATGTTATGTATACCTCGTATTCACTTCAGTGGAATGTAAGTGCGAAATTTCCTTGCTAGGAAATAGAGTTTGCAGATGTCTACGTATATAGGCAATAGAGTTCTAATGCTTCTCAAAACTCGATATAGCACCTCATTCCTATGTTTCATGATAAGATATAATATTCATTGCGAAGTGTCATGTATATCTCGTATTCACATCAAAAGAATGTAAATGCGACACTTCCATGCTAGGAAATAGCGTTTGCAGATGTCTACGTATCGCAGCAATAGAGTTCCAATGCTTCCTAAAACGCGATATCGCATCTCTCTTCTATGTTTCATGATAAGGTGTAATATTCATTGCGAAGCGTCATGTATACCTCGAATTCACTTCAAATGAATGTAAATGCGACACTTCCATGCTAGGAAATAGCGTTTGCAGATGTCTACGTAACGTAGCAATAGAGTTCTAATGATTCTTAAAACGCGATATCGCATCTCACTGCTATGTTTCATGAGAAGATATAATATTCATTGCGAAGTGTCATGTATACCTCGTATTCACTTCAAATGAACGTAAATAAGGCACTTCCATGCTAGGAAATAGCGTTTGCAGATGTCTACGTATCGTAGCAATAGGGTTCTAATGCTTCTTAAAATGCGATATCGCATCACACTTCTATGTTTCATGATAAGATATAATATTCATTGCGAAGTGTTATGTATACCGCGATTTCACTTCACAAGAATGTAAATGCGACACTTCCTTGCTAGGAAATAGCGTTTGCAGATGTCTACGTATCGTAGCAATAGAGTTCTAATGCTTCTTAAAACGCGATATCGCATCTCACTGCTATGTTTCATGATAAGTTATAATATTCATTATGGAGTGATATGTATACCTCGTACTCACTTCAAAAGAAAGTAAATGCGACCCTTCCATGCTAGGGAATAGCCTTTGCAGATGTCTACGTATCGTAGCAATAGAGTTCTAATGCTTCTTAAAACGCGATTTCGCATCTCACTGCTATGTTTCATGATAAGATATAATATTCATTATGGAGTGATATGTATACCTCGTACTCACTTCAAAAGAAAGTAAATACGACACTTCCATGCTAGGAAGTAGCGTTTGCAGATGTCTACGTATCGTAGCAATAGGGTTCTAATGCTTCTTAAAATGCGATATCGCATCACACTTCTATGTTTCATGATAATATAGAATATTCATTGCGAAGTGTCATGTATACCGCGATTTCACTTCACAAGAATGTAAATGCGACACTTAATTGAGAGGAAATATTGTTTGCAGATGTCTACGTATCACAGCAATAGAGCACTAATGCTTCTTAAAACGAGATGTCGTATTTCATTTCTATGTTTCGTAATAAGATATAATATTCATTGTGTAATCTTATGTATACCTCGTATTCACTTCTAAAACGAGATGCCGCATTTCATTTCTATGTTCCGTAATAAGATATAATATTCATTGTGTAATGTCATGCATATCTCGTATTCACTTCAAAGGAATGTAAATGCGACACTTCCATGCTAGGAAATAGCGTTTGCAGATGTCTACGTATCGCAGCAATAGAGTTTTAATGCTTCCTAAAACGCGATATCGCACCTCTCTTCTATGTTTCATGATAAGGTATAATATTCATTGCGATGTGCCATGTATACCTCGTATTCACTTCAAAAGAATGTAAATGCGACACTTCCTTGCTAGGAAATATTGTTTGCAGATGTCTACGTATCACAGCAATGGAGTACTAATGCTTCTTAAAACGAGATGTCGTATTTCACTTCTATGTTTCGTAATAAGATATAATATTCATTGTGTAATGTTATGTATACCTCGTATACACTTCAGTGGCATGTAAGTGCGAAATTTCCTTGCTAGGAAATAGAGTTTGCAGATGTCTACGTATAATAGCAATAGAGTTCTAATGCCTCTCATTACGCTATATAGCACCTCATTCCTATGTTTCATGATAAGCTATAATATTCATTCCGAAGTGTCATATATATCTCGTATTCACTTCAAAAGAATGTAAATGCGAACACTTCCATGCTAGGAAATAGCGGTTGCGGATGTCTACGTATCGCAGCAATAGAGTTCTAATGCTTCCTAAAACGCGATATCGCATCTCTCTTCTATGTTTCATGATAAGGTATAATATTCATTGAAAGTGTCATGTATACCTCGTATTCACTTCAAGTGAATGTAAATGCGACACTTCCATGCTAGGAAATAGCTTCTGCAGATGTCTACGTATCGTAGCAATAGAGTTCTAATGCTTCTTAAAACGCGATATCGCATCTCACTGCTATGTTTCATGATAAGATATAATATTCATTATGGAGTGTTATGTATACCTCGTACTCACTTCAAAAGAATGTAAATGCGACCCTTCCATGCTAGGAAATAGCCTTTGCAGATGTCTACGTATCGTAGCTATAGAGGTCTAGTGCTTCTCAAAACGCGATATAGCACCTCATTCCTATGTTTCATGATAAGATATAATATTCATTGCGAACTGTCATGTATACCTCGATTTCACTTCACAAGAATGTAAATGCGACAATTCCTTGCTAGGAAATATTGTTTGCAGATGTCTACGTATCACAGCAATAGAGTTCTAATGATTCTTAAAATGCCATATCGCATCATTCTACTATGTTTGATGATAAGGTATAATATTCATTACGAAGTGTCATGTATATCTCGTATTCACTTCAAATGAATGTAAATGCGACACTTCCATGCTAGGAAATAGCGTTTGCAGATGTCTACGTATCGTAGCAATAGAGTTCTAATGCTTCTTAAAACGCGATATCGCATCTCACTGCTATGTTTCATGATAAGATATAATATTCATTGCGACGTGTCATGTATATCTCGTATTCACTTAAAAAGAATGTAAATGCGACACTTCCTTGCTAGGAAATATTGTTTGCAGATGTCTACGTATCACAGCAATAGAGTACTAATGTTTCTTAAAACGAGATGTCGTATTTCACTTCTATGTTTCTTAATAAGATATAATATTCATTGTGTAATGTTATGTATACCTCGTATTCACTTCAGTGGAATGTAAGTGCGAAATTTCCTTGCTAGGAAATAGAGTTTGCAGATGTCTACGTATAATAGCAATAGAGTTCTAATGCTTCTCAAAACGCGATATAGCTACTCTTTCCTATGTTTCATGATAAGATATAATATTCATTGCGAAGTGTCATGTATATCTCGTATTCACTTCAAAAGAATGTAAATGCGACACTTCCATGCTAGGAAATAGCGTTTGCAGATGTCTACGTATCGCAGCAATAGAGTCCTAATGCTTCCTAAAACGCGATATCGCATCTCACTGCTATGTTTCATGATAAGATATAATATTCATTATGGAGTGTTATGTATACCTCGTACTCACTTCAAAAGAATGTAAATGCGTACCCTTCCATGCTAGGAAATAGCCTTTGCAGATGTCTACGTATCGCAGCAATAGAGTTTTAATGCTTCCGAAAACGCGATATCGCACCTCTCTTCTATGTTTCATGATAAGGTATAATATTCATTGCGAAGTGCCATGTATACCTCGTATTCACTTCAAAAGAATGTAAATGCGACACTTCCTTGCTAGGAAATATTGTTTGCAGATGTCTACGTATCACAGCAATGGAGTACTAATGCTTCTTAAAACGAGATGTCGTATTTCACTTCTATGTTTCGTAATAAGATATAATATTCATTGTGTAATGTTATGTATACCTCGTATACACTTCAGTGGCATGTAAGTGCGAAATTTCCTTGCTAGGAAATAGAGTTTGCAGATGTCTACGTATAATAGCAATAGAGTTCTAATGCTTCTCAAAACGCGACATCGCATCTCACTGCTATGTTTCATGAGAAGATATAATATTCATTGCGAAGTGTCATGTATACCTCGTATTCACTTCAAAAGAACGTAAATAAGACACTTCCATGCTAGGAAATAGCTTTTGCAGATGTCTACGTATCACAGCAGTAGAGCACTAATGCTTCTTAAAACGAGATGTCGTATTTCATTTCTATGTTTCGTAATAAGATATAATATTCATTGTGTAATCTTATGTATACCTCGTATTCACTTCAGTGGAATGTAAGTGCGAAATTTCCTTGCTAGGAAATAGAGTTTGCAGATGTCTACGTATAATAGCAATAGAGTTCTAATGCTTCTCAAAACGCGATATAGCAACTCTTTCCTATGTTTCATGATAAGATATAATATTCATTGCGAAGTGTCATGTATATCTCGTATTCACTTCAAAAGAATGTAAATGCGACACTTCCATGCTAGGAAATAGCGTTTGCAGATGTCTACGTATCGCAGCAATAGAGTCCTAATGCTTCCTAAAACGCGATATCGCATCTCACTGCTATGTTTCATGATAAGATATAATATTCATTATGGAGTGTTATGTATACCTCGTACTCACTTCATATGAATGTAAATGTGACACTTCAATGCTAGGAAATAGCGTTTGCAGATGTCTACGTATCGTAGCAATAGAGTTCTAATGCTTCTTAAAACGCGATATCGCATCACACTGCTATGTTTCATGATAAGATATAATATTCATTATGGAGTGTTATGTATACCTAGTACTCACTTCAAAAGAATGTAAATGCGACCCTTCCATGCTAGGAAATAGCCTTTGCAGATGTCTACGTATCGCAGCAATAGAGTTTTAATGCTTCCTAAAACGCGATATCGCACCTCTCTTATATGTTTCATGATAAAGTATAATATTCATTGCGAAGTGCCATGTATACCTCGTATTCACTTCAAAAGAATGTAAATGCGACACTTCCTTGCTAGGAAATATTTTTTGCAGATGTCTACGTATCACAGCAATGGAGTACTAATGCTTCTTAAAACGAGATGTCGTATTTCACTTCTATGTTTCGTAATAAGATATAATATTTATTGTGTAATGTTATGTATACCTCGTATACACTTCAGTGGCATGTAAGTGCGAAATTTCCTTGCTAGG
This sequence comes from Xylocopa sonorina, assembly GCF_050948175.1. Classification (NCBI taxonomy): domain Eukaryota; kingdom Metazoa; phylum Arthropoda; class Insecta; order Hymenoptera; family Apidae; genus Xylocopa; species Xylocopa sonorina. Next base: position 1,964,117 of record NW_027490110.1, on the reverse strand, counting down.
AAATAGAGTTTGCAGATGTCTACGTATAATAGCAATAGAGTTCTAATGCTTCTCAAAACGCGATATAGCACCTCATTCCTATGTTTCATGTTAAGATATAATATTCATTGCGAAGTGTCATGTATACCTCGTATTCACTTCAAAAGAATGTAAATGCGACACTTCCATGCTAGGAAATAGCGTTTGCAGATGTCTACGTATCGCAGCAATAGAGATCCAATGCTTCCTAAAACGCGATATCGCATCACTCTTCTATGATTCATGATAAGGTATAATATTCATAGCGAAGTGTCATGTATACCTCGTATTCACTTCAAATGAATGTAAATGCGACACTTCCATGCTAGGAAATAGCGTTTGCAGATGTCTACGTATCGTAGCAATAGAGTTCTAATGCTTCTTAAAACGCGATATCGCATCTCACTGCTATGTTTCATGATAAGTTATAATATTCATTATGGAGTGATATGTATACCTCGTACTCACTTCAAAAGAAAGTAAATGCGACCCTTCCATGCTAGGGAATAGCCTTTGCAGATGTCTACGTATCGTAGCAATAGAGTTCTAATGCTTCTTAAAACGCGATATCGCATCTCACTGCTATGTTTCATGATAAGATATAATATTCATTATGGAGTGATATGTATACCTCGTACTCACTTCAAAAGAAAGTAAATGCGACACTTCCATGCTAGGAAGTAGCGTTTGCAGATGTCTACGTATCGTAGCAATAGAGTTCTAATGCTTCTTAAAACGCGATATCGCATCTCACTGCTATGTTTCATGATAAGATATAATATTCATTGCGAAGTGTCATGTATATCTCGTATTCACTTCAAAAGAATGTAAATGCGACACTTCCATGCTAGGAAATAGCGTTTGCAGATGTCTACGTATCGCAGCAATAGAGTCCTAATGATTCTTAAAACGGGATATCGCATCTCAGTTCTATGTTTCATGATAAGATGTAATATGCATTGCGGAGTGGCAGGTATACCTCGTCAACAGTTCCAAAGAATGTTACTGCCACACACCCTTGCTAGGAAATGCGTTTCCAGTTGTCTACGAATCGTAGCATTATAGCTCCAGTGGTTCTTAAAACGCGATTTCGCATCTCAGTTCTATGTTTCATGATAGGGTATAATATTCATTGCGAAGTGTCATGTACACCTCCTCTTCACTTCAAAAGAATGTAAATGCGACACTTCCTTTCTAGGAAATAGCGTTTGCAGTGGTCTATGTATCGTAGCAATAGAGTTCTAACGCCTCTTAAAACGCGATATCGCATCTCATTTCTATGTTTGATGATAAGATATAATATTCATTGCGAAATGTGATGTATACCTCGTATTCACTCCAAAAGAATGTAAATGCGACTATTGCTTGCTAGGAAATAGCGTTTGCAGATGTCTACGTATCACAGCAATGGAGTACTAATGCTTCTTAAAACGAGATGTCGTATTTCACTTCTATGTTTCGTAATAAGATATAATATTCATTGTGTAATGTTATGTATACCTCGTATACACTTCAGTGGCATGTAAGTGCGAAATTTCCTTGCTAGGAAATAGAGTTTGCAGATGTCTACGTATAATAGCAATAGAGTTCTAATGCTTCTCAAAACGCGATATAGCACCTCATTCCTATGTTTCATGTTAAGATATAATATTCATTGCGAAGTGTCATGTATACCTCGTATTCACTTCAAAAGAATGTAAATGCGACACTTCCATGCTAGGAAATAGCGTTTGCAGATGTCTACGTATCGTAGCAATAGATTTCTAATGCTTCTTAAAACGCGATATCGTATCTCACTGCTATGTTTCATGATAAGTTATAATATTCATTATGGAGTGATATGTATGCCTCGTACTCACTTCAAAAGAAAGTAAATGCGACCCTTCCATGCTAGGGAATAGCCTTTGCAGATGTCTACGTATCGTAGCAATAGAGTTCTAATGCTTCTTAAAACGCGATATCGCATCTCACTGCTATGTTTCATGATAAGATATAATATTCATTATGGAGTGATATGTATACCTCGTACTCACTTCAAAAGAAAGTAAATGCGACACTTACATGCTAGGAAGTAGCGTTTGCAGATGTCTACGTATCGTAGCAATAGGGTTCTAATGCTTCTTAAAATGCGATATCGCATCACACTTCTATGTTTCATGATAAGATATAATATTCATTGCGAAGTGTCATGTATACCGCGATTTCACTTCACAAGAATGTAAATGCGACACTTCCTTGCTAGGAAATATTGTTTGCAGAAGCCTACGTATCACAGCAATAGAGTACTAATGCTTCTTAAAACGAGATGTCGTATTTCATTTCTATGTTTCCTAATAAGGTATAATATTCATTGTGTAATGTTATGTATACCTCGTATTCACTTCAGTGGAATGTAAGTGCGAAATTTCCTTGCTAGGAAATAGAGTTTGCAGATGTCTACGTATATAGGCAATAGAGTTCTAATGCTTCCCAAAACTCGATATAGCACCTCATTCCTATGTTTCTTGATAAGATATAATATTCATTGCGAAGTGTCATGTATATTTCGTATTCACATCAAAAGAATATAAATGCGACACTTCCATGCTAGGAAATAGCGTTTGCAGATGTCTACGTATCGCAGCAATAGAGTTCCAATGCTTCCTAAAACGCGATATCGCATCTCTCTTATATGTTTCATGATAAGGTGTAATATTCATTGCGAAGCGTCATGTATACCTCGAATTCACTTCAAATGAATGTAAATGCGACACTTCCATGCTAGGAAATAACGTTTGCAGATGTCTACGTATCGTAGCAATAGAGTTCTAATGATTCTTAAAACGCGATATCGCATCTCACTGCTATGTTTCATGAGAAGATATAATATTCATTGCGAAGTGTCATGTATACCTCGTATTCACTTCAAATGAACGTAAATAAGACACTTCCATGCTAGGAAATAGCGTTTGCAGATGTCTACGTATCGTAGCAATAGAGTTCTAATGCTTCTTAGAACGCGATATCGCACCTCACATCTATGTTTCATGATAAGATATAACATTTACTACGAAGTGTCATGTATACCTCGTATTCACTTCAAATGAATGTAAATGCCACACTTCCATGCTAGGAAATAGCGTTTGCAGATGTCTACGTATCACAGCAATAGAGTACTAATGCTTCTTAAAACGAGATGTCGTATTTCATTTCTATGTTCCGTAATAAGATATAATATTCATTGTGTAATATTATGTATACCTCGTATTCACTTCAGTGGAATGTAAATGCGAACTTTTCTTGCTAGGATATAGCGTTTGCAGATGTCTACGTATCGTAGCAATAGAGTTCTAATGCTTCTTAAAACGCGATATCGCATCTCACTGCTATGTTTCATGAGAAGATATAATATTCATTGCGAAGTGTCATGTATACCTCGTATTCACTTCAAAAGAACGTAAATAAGACACTTCCATGCTAGGAAATAGCGTTTGCAGATGTCTACGTATCACAGCAATAGAGCACTAATGCTTCTTAAAACGAGATGTCGTATTTCATTTCTATGTTTCGTAATAAGATATAATATTCATTGTGTAATCTTATGTATACCTCGTATTCACTTCAGTGGAATGTAAGTGCGAAATTTCCTTGCTAGGAAATAGAGTTTGCAGATGTCTACGTATAATAGCAATAGAGTTCTAATGCTTCTCAAAACGCGATATAGCACCTCTTTCCTATGTTTCATGATAAGATATAGTATTCATTGCGAAGTGTCATGTATATCTCGTATTCACTTCAAAAGAATGTAAATGCGACACTTCCATGCTAGGTAATAGCGCTTGCAGATGTCTACGTATCGCAGCAATAGAGTCCTAATGCTTCCTAATACGCGATATCGCATCTCACTGCTATGTTTCATGATAAGATATAATATTCATTATGGAGTGTTATGTATACCTCGTACTCACTTCAAATGAATGTAAATGTGCACTTCAATGCTAGGAAATAGCGTTTGCAGATGTCTACGTATCGTAGCAATAGAGTTCTAATGCTTCTTAAAACGCGATATCGCATCTCACTGCTATGTTTCATGATAAGATACAATATTCATTATGGAGTGTTATGTATACCTCGTACTCACTTCAAAAGAATGTAAATGCGACCCTTCCATGCTAGGAAATAGCCTTTGCAGATGTCTACGTATCGTAGCAATAGAGTTCTAATGCGTCTTAAAACGTGATGCCGCATTTCATTTCTATGTTCCGTAATAAGATATAATATTCATTGTGTAATGTTATGTATACCTCGTATTCACTTCAGTGGAATGTATGTGCGAAATTTCCTTGCTAGGAAATAGCGTTTGCAGATGTCTACGTATCGTAGCAATAGAGTTCTAATGCTTCTTAAAACGCGATATCGCATCTCACTGCTATGTTTCATGATAAGATATAATATTCATTGCGAAGTGTCATGCATATCTCGTATTCACTTCAAAAGAATGTAAATGCGACACTTCCATGCTAGGAAATAGCGTTTGCAGATGTCTACGTATCGCAGCAATAGAGTTCCAATGCTTCCTAAAACGCGATATCGCATCTCTCTTCTATGTTTCATGATAAGGTGTAATATTCATTGCGAAGCGTCATGTATACCTCGAATTCACTTCAAATGAATGTAAATGCGACACTTCCATGCTAGGAAATAGCGTTTGCAGATGTCTACGTATCGTAGCAGTAGAGTTCTAATGCTTCTTAAAACGCGATATTGCATCTCACTGCTATGTTTCATGATAAGTTATAATATTCATTATGGAGTGATATGTGTACCTCGTACTCACTTCAAAAGAAAGTAAATGCGACCCTTCCATGCTAGGGAATAGCCTTTGCAGATGTCTACGTATCGTAGCAATAGAGTTCTAATGCTTCTTAAAACGCGATATCGCATCTCACTGCTATGTTTCATGATATGATATAATATTCATTATGGTGTGATATGTATACCTCGTACTCACTTCAAAAGAAAGTAAATGCGACACTTACATGCTAGGATGTAGCGTTTGCAGATGTCTACGTAACGTAGCAATAGGGTTCTAATGCTTCTTAAAATGCGATATCGCATCACACTTCTATGTTTCATGATAAGATATAATATTCATTGCGAAGTGTCATGTATACCGCGATTTCACTTCACAAGAATGTAAATGCGACACTTCCTTGCTAGGAAATATTGTTTGCAGATGTCTACGTATCACAGCAATAGAGTACTAATGCTTCTTAAAACGAGATGTCGTATTTCATTTCTATGTTTCCTAATAAGGTATAATATTCATTGTGTAATGTTATGTATACCTCGTATTCACTTCAGTGGAATGTAAGTGCGAAATTTCCTTGCTAGGAAATAGAGTTTGCAGATGTCTACGTATATAGACAATAGAGTTCTAATGCTTCTCAAAACTCGATATAGCACCTCATTCCTATGTTTCTTGATAAGATATAATATTCATTGCGAAGTGTCATGTATATTTCGTATTCACATCAAAAGTATGTAAATGCGACACTTCCATGCTAGGAAATAGCGTTTGCAGATGTCTACGTATCGCAGCAATAGAGTTCCAATGCTTCCTAAAACGCGATATCGCATCTCTCTTATATGTTTCATGATAAGGTGTAATATTCATTGCGAAGCGTCATGTATACCTCGAATTCACTTCAAATGAATGTAAATGCGACACTTCCATGCTAGGAAATAGCGTTTGCAGATGTCTACGTATCGTAGCAATAGAGTTCTAATGATTCTTAAAACGCGATATCGCATCTCACTGCTACGTTTCATGAGAAGATATAATATTCATTGCGAAGTGTCATGTATACCTCGTATTCACTTCAAATGAACGTAAATAAGACACTTCCATGCTAGGAAATAGCGTTTGCAGATGTCTACGTATCGTAGCAATAGAGTTCTAATGCTTCTTAGAACGCGATATCGCATCTCACTTCTATGTTTCATGATATGGTATAATATTCATTGCGAAGTGTCATGTATACCTCGTATTCACTTCAAATGAATGTAAATGCGACACTTCCATGCTAGGAAATAGCTTTTGCAGATGTCTACGTATCGTAGCAATAGAGTTCTAATGCTTCTTAAAACGCGATATCGCATCTCACTGCTATGTTTTATGATAAGATATAATATTCATTATGGAGTGTTATGTATACCTCGTACTCACTTCAAAAGAATGTAAATGCGACCCTTCCATGCTAGGAAATAGCCTTTGCAGATGTCTACGTATCGTAGCAATAGAGTTCTAATGCTTCTTAAAACGCGATATCGCATCTCACTCCTATGTTTTATGATAAGATATAATATTCATTATGGAGTGTTATGTATACCTCGTACTCACTTCAAAAGAATGTAAATGCGACACTTCCATGCTAGGAAATAGCGTTTGCAGATGTCTACGTATCGCAGCAATAGAGTTTTAATGCTTCCTAAAACGCGATATCGCACCTCTCTTCTATGTTTCATGATAAGGTATAATATTCATTGCGAAGTGCCATGTATACCTCGTATTCACTTCAAAAGATTGTAAATGCGACACTTCCTTGCTAGGAAATATTGTTTGCAGATGTCTACGTATCACAGCAATGGAGTACTAATGCTTCTTAAAACGAGATTTCGTATTTCACTTCTATGTTTCGTAATAAGATATAATATTCATTGTGTAATGTTATGTATACCTCGTATACACTTCAGTGGCATGTAAGTGCGAAATTTCCTTGCTAGGAAATAGAGTTTGCAGATGTCTACGTATAATAGCAATAGATTTCTAATGCTTCTCAAAACGCGATATAGCACCTCATTCCTATGTTTCATGATAAGCTATAATATTCATTGCGAAGTGTCATGTATATCTCGTATTCACTTCAAAAGAATGTAAATGCTACAATTCCATGCTAGGAAATAGCGTTTGCGGATGTCTACGTATCGCAGCAATTGAGTTCTAATGCTTCCTAAAACGCGATATCGCATCTCTCTTCTATGTTTCATGATATGGTATAATATTCATTGCGAAGTGTCATGTATACCTCGTATTCACTTCAAATGAATGTAAATGCGACACTTCCATGCTAGGAAATAGCTTTTGCAGATGTCTACGTATCGTAGCAATAGAGTTCTAATGCTTCTTAAAACGCGATATCGCATCTCACTGCTATGTTTTATGATAAGATATAATATTCATTATGGAGTGTTATGTATACCTCGTACTCACTTCAAAAGAATGTAAATGCGACCCTTCCATGCTAGGAAATAGCCTTTGCAGATGTCTACGTATCGTAGCAATAGAGTTCTAATGCTTCTTAAAACGCGATATCGCATCTCACTGCTATGTTTTATGATAAGATATAATATTCATTATGGAGTGTTATGTATACCCCGTACTCACTTCAAAAGAATGTAAATGCGACCCTTCCATGCTAGGAAATAGCCTTTGCAGATGTCTACGTATCGTAGCTATAGAGTTCTAATGCTTCTCAAAACGCGATATAGCATCTCATTCCTATGTTTCATGATAAAATATAATATTCATTGCGAAGTGTCATGTATACCTCGATTTCACTTCACAAGAATGTAAATGCGACACTTCCTTGCTAGGAAATATTGTTTGCAGATGTCTACGTATCACAGCAATAGAGTACTAATGCTTCTTAAAACGAGATGACGTATTTCACTTCTATGTTTCGTAATAAGATATAATATTCATTGTGTAATGTTATGTATACCTCGTATACACTTGAGTTGCATGTAAGTGCGAAACTTCCTTGCTAGGAAATAGAGTTTGCAGATGTCTACGTATAATAGCAATAGAGTTCTAATGCTTCTCAAAACGCGATATAGCACCTCATTCCTATGTTTCATGATAAGCTATAATATTCATTGCGAAGTGTCATGTATATCTCGCATTCACTTCAAAAGAATGTAAATGCGACACTTCCATGCTAGGAAATAGCGGTTGCGGATGTCTACGTATCGCAGCAATAGAGTTCTAATGCTTCCTAAAACGCGATATCGCATCTCATTTCTATGTTTCATGATAGGATGTAATATTCATTGCGAAGTGTCATGCATACCCCTTATTCATTTCAACAGAATGAAAATGCGACACTTCCTTGCTAGGAAATAGTGTTTCCAGATATCTACGTGTCGTAGCAATAGAGTTCTAGTGCTTCTTAAAACGGGATATCGCATTTCATTTCTATGTCTCATGATATGATATAATATTCATTGTGGATTGTTATGTATACCACGTATTCACATAAAATGAATGTAAATGCGACACTTCCTTTCTAGGAAATAGCGTTTCCAGATGTCTACGTATCGAAGCAATAGACATCTAATGCTTCATATATCGCGATATCGCATCTCATTTCTATGTATCATGATAAGATGTAATATTCGCAGTGCAGTGTTATGTATACCTCTTATTCACGTCAAAAGAATGTAAATGCGACACTTCCTTGCTAGGAAATAGCGTTTGCAGATGTCTACGTATCGCGGCATTAGAGTTCTAATGCTTCTCAAAACGCGACATCGCATCTCATTTCTATGTTTCATGATAAGATATAATATTCATTGTGGAATGTTATGTATACCTCGTATTCGTTTCAAAAGAATGTAAATGCGACACTTTCTTGCTAGGAAGTAGCGTTTGCAGATGTCTACGTACCGAAGCAATAGACTTCTAGAGCTTGCTAATTCGCGATATCGCATCTCATATCTATGTTTCATGATAATATATAATATTCATTGCGAAGTTTCATGTATACCTCGCATACAATTCAAACGAATGTGAATGCGACTGTTCCTTGCTAGGAAATAGTGATTGCAGATGTCTACGTGTCGAAGCAATAGTGTTCTAATGCTTCTTAAATCGTCATATCGCATCTCAATTCTATGTTTCATGATAAGATATAATATTCATTGTGAAGTGTCATGTATACCTCGTATTTCTTTCAAAAGAATGTAAATGCGACACTCCCTTGTTAGGATGTAGCGTTTGCAGATGTCTACGTATCGAACCAATAGAGTTCTATTGCTTCTTAAATCGAAATGTCGCATCCCATTTTCATGTTTCATGATAAGATATAATATTTAATGTGCAGTGTTATGTACTCCTCGTATTCACTACAAAAGAAAGTGAATGCGACAATACCTTGCCAGGAAATAGCGTTTGCAGATGTCTCCGTATCGAAGAAATAGTGTTATAATGCTTCTCAAAACGCGATATCGCATCCCATTTCTATGCTTCATGATAAGATATAATATTCATAGCGAAGTGTCATGTATACCTCGTATTCACTCCAAACGAATGTAAATGCGACACTTCCTTGCTAGGAAATAGCGTTTGCAGATGTCTACGAATCGTAGCAATAGAGTTCTAATGTCTCTCAAAACGCGATATCGCATCCCATTCCTATGCTTCATGATAAGATATAATATTCATTGCGAAGTGTCATGTATACCTCGTATTCACTTCAGAAGAATATAAATGCGAATCTTCCTTGCTAGGAAATAGCGTTTGCAGATGACTACGTATCGTAGCAATAGAGTTCTAATGCTTCTTAAAACGCGATATAGCATCTCACATCTATGTTACGTGATAAGATATAATGTTCATTGCGAAGTGTCATGTATACCTCGCATTCACTTCAAAATAATGTAAATGCGAATCTTCCTTGCTAGGAAATAGCGTTTGCAGATGCCTACGTATCGTAGCAATAGAGTTCTAATGTCTCTCAAAACGCGATATCGCATCCCATTCCTATGCTTCATGATAAGATATAATATTCATTGCGAAGAGTCATGTATAGCTCGTATTCACTTCAGAAGAATGTAAATGCGACACCTCCTTGCTAGGAAATAGCGTTTGCAGATGTCGACGTATCGTAGCAATACAGTTCTAATGCTTCCCAAAACGAGATATCGCATCTCCTTTCTATGTTTCATGATAAGATATAATATTCATTGCGTTGTGTTATGTATACTTCGTATTCACTTCAAAAGAAAGTAAATGCGACACTTCCTAGCAAGGAAGTAGCGTTTGCAGATGTCTACGTATAGTAGCAACAGAGTTCTTATGCTTCTCAAAACGCGATATCGCATCTCATTCCTATGTTTCATGATAAGATATAATATTCATTGCGAAGTGTCATGTATACCTCGGATACAGTTCAAAAGAATGTAAATGCCCCACTTCCTAGCTAGGAAATGCGTTTCCAGTTGTCTATGAATCGAAGCATTAGAGCTCTAATGATTCTTAAAACGGGATATCGCATCTCAGTTCTATGTTTCATGATAAGATGTAATATGCATTGCGGAGTGGCAGGTATACCTCGTCAACAGTTCCAAGGAATGTTACTGCCACACACCCTTGCTAGGAAATGCGTTTCCAGTTGTCTACGAATCGTAGCATTATAGCTCCAGTGGTTCTTAAAACGCGATTTCGCATCTCAGTTCTATGTTTCATGATAGGGTATAATATTCATTGCGAAGTGTCATGTACACCTCCTCTTCACTTCAAAAGAATGTAAATGCGACACTTCCTTTCTAGGAAATAGCGTTTGCAGTGGTCTATGTATCGTAGCAATAGAGTTCTAACGCCTCTTAAAACGCGATATCGCATCTCATTTCTATGTTTGATGATAAGATATAATATTCATTGCGAAATGTGATGTATACCTCGTATTCACTCCAAAAGAATGTAAATGCGACTATTGCTTGCTAGGAAATAGCGTTTGCAGATGTCTACGTATCGTAGCAATAGAGTTCTGATGCTACTTAAATCGCGATATCGCATCTCATTTCTATGTTTCGTGATAAGATATAATAATCATTGCGAAGTGTCATGTATACCTCGTATTCACTCCAAAAGAATGTAAATGCGACTATTGCCTGCTAGGAAATAGCGTTTGCAGATGTCTACGTATCGTAGCAATAGAGTTCTGATGCTACTTAAATCGCGATATCGCATCTCATATATATGTTTCGTGATAAGATATGATATTCATTGCGAAGTGTCATGTATACCTCTTATTCACTTCAAAAGAATGTAAGTGCCACACTTCCATGCTAGGAAATAGCGATTGCAGATGTCTCCGCATCGAGGCCATAGAGTTCTAATGCTTCTTAAAACGCGATATCTCATCTCTCTTCTATGTTTCATGGTAAGATATAATATTCATTGCGAAGTGTCATGTACACCTCGTTTTCAATTCAAAAGAAAGTAAATGCGGCTACTGCTTGCTGGGAAATAGCGTTTGCAGATGTCTACGTATCGTAGCAATAGAGATCTAATGCTACTTAAATCGCAATATCGCATCTCATTTATATGTTTCGTGATAAGGTATAATATTCATTGCGAAGTGTCATGTATACCTCGTATTAACTTCAAAAGAATGTAAATGCGACTACTGCTTGATAGGAAATAGGGTTTGCAGATGTCAACGTATCGTAGAAATAGAGTTCTAATGCTACTTAAACCGCGATATCGCATCTCATTTATATGTTTCGTGATAAGATATATCATTCATTGCGAAGTGTCATGTATACCTCGTATTCACTCCAAAAGAATGTAAATGCGACTATTGCTTGCTAGGAAATAGCGTTTGCAGATGTCTACGTATCGTAGCAATAGTGTTCTAATGCTTCTAAAAACGCGATATCGCATCGCATTTCTGTGTTTCATGATAAGATATATTATTCATTGCGAAGGGTTATGTATTCCCCGTCTGCACTTCAAATGAATGTTAATGCGACATTTTGTTTCTAGGAAATAGCGTTTGCAGATGTCCACCTATCGAAACAATAGAGTTCTAATGCACCGTATATCGCGATATCGCATATCATTTCTATGTTTCATGATAAGATATAGTATTCATTGTGCAATGTTAAGTATACCTCGTATTCACCTCAAAAGGATATAAATGCGACACTTCCTTGCTAGGAAGTAGCGTTTGCAGATGTCTACGTATCGAAGCAATAGAGTTCGAACGCTTCTTAAAACGCGATATCGCATCTCATTTCTATGTTTCATGATAAGATATAATATTCATTGTGGAGTGTTATGTATACCTAGTATTTACATCAAAAAAATGTAAATGCGACACTTCCTTGCTAGGAAATAGCTTCTGCAGGTGTCTACGTATCGTAGCAATATAGTTCTAATGCCTCTTAAAACGCGATATCGCATCTCATTTCTGTGTTTCATGGTAAGATATAATATTCATTGTGGAGTGTTATGTATACCTGGTGTTCACTTCAAAAAAATGTAAATGCGACACTTCCTTCCTAGGAAATAGCGTTTGCAGATGTCTACGTATCGAAGCAATAGTGTTCTAATGCTCCTTCAAACGGGATATCGCATCTCATTTCTATGTTTCAGGATAATATATAATATTCATTGCGATGTGTGGTGTATACTTCGAATTCACATCAAAAGAATGTAAATGCGGTACTTCCTTGCTAGGAAATAGCGATTCCAGATATCTATGTATCGTAGCAGTAGAGTTCTAATGCTTCTTAAAACGCGATATCACATCTCTCTTCTATGTTTCATGATAAGATATAATATTCATTGCGAAGTGTCATGTATACCTCGTTCTTTTCTCCAAACGAATGTAAATGCGACACTTCCTTGCTAGGAAATAGCGTATTCAGATGTCTACCTATCGTAGCAAAAGGGTTCTAATGCTATTTAAATCGCGATAACACATCTCATTTCTATGTTTCGTGGTAAGATATAATATTCATTGCGAAGTGTCATGTACACTTCATATTCACTTCAAAAGAATGTAAATGCGACTATTGCTTGCTAGGAAATAGCGTTTGCAGATGTCTATGTATCGTAGCAATAGAGTTCTAACGCTACTTAAATCGCAATATCGCATATCATTTCTACGTTTCGTGATAAGATATAATATTCATTGCGAAGTGTCATGTACACATCGTATTCACTTCAAAAGAATGAAAATGCGAGTATTGCTTGGTAGGAAATAGCGTTTGCAGATGTCTACGTATCGTAGCAATAAAGTTCTAATGCTACTTAAATCGCGATATCGCATCTCATCTATATGTTTCGTGATAAGATATAATATTTACTGCGAAGTGTCATGTATACCTCGTATTCACTTCAAAAGAATGTAAGTGCGACACTTCTATACTAGGAAATAGCGTTTCCAGATGTCCCCGCATCGAGGCCACAGAGTTCTAATGCTTCTTACAACGCGATATCGCATCTCTCTTCTATGTTTCATGATAAGATATAATATTCATTGCGAAGTGTCATGTATACCTCGTATTCAATTCAAAAGTATGTAAATACGACTATTGCCTGCTAGGAAATAGCGTTTGCAGATGTCTACGTATCGTAGCAATAGAGTTCTAATGCTACTTAAATCGCGATATCGCATCTCATTTATATGTTTCGTGATAAGATATAATATTCATTGCGAAGTGTCATGTATACCTCGTATTCAATTCAAAAGAATGTAAGTGCGGCACTCCCATGCTAGGTAATAGAGTTTGCAGATATCTCCGCATCGAGGCCAGAGAGATCTAATGCTTCTTAAAACGCGAAATCGCATCTCACATCTATGTTTCATAATAAGATATAATATTCATTGCGATGTGTCATGTACACCTCGTATTCAATTCAAAAGAAAGTAAATGCGACTACTGCTTGCTAGGAAATAGGGTTTGCTGATGTCTACGTATCGTAGAAATAGGGTTCTAATGCTACTTAAATCGCGATATCGCATCTCATTTCTAAGTTTCCTGATAAGATATAATATTCATTGCGTAGTGTCATGTACACCTCGTATTCACTTCAAAAGAATGTAAATGCGACACTTCCTTGCTAGGAAATGGCGTATTCAGATGTCTGCGTATCGTAGCAATACAGTTCTAATGCTACTTAAATCGCGATATCGCATCTCATTTATATGTTTCGTGATAAGATACAATATTCATCGCGAAGTGTCATGTATACCTCGTATTCACTTCAAAAGAATGTAAATGCGACACTTCCATGCTAGGAAATAGCGTCTGCAGATGTCTACGCGTTGTGGCAATAGAGTTCTAATGCTTCTTAAAACGCGATATCGAATCTCAATTCTATGTTTCACTATAAGATATAATATTCATTGCGAAGTGTCATGTATTCCTCGTATTCACATCAAGAGAATGTAAATGCGACTATTCCTTGCTAGGGCATAGCGCTTGCAGATGCCTACGTATCGTAGCAATAGAGTTCTAATACTCCTTAGATCGCGATATGGCATCCCATTTCTATGTTTTGTAATAAGTTATAATATTCATTCCGAAGTGTCATGTAAACCTCGAATTCACTTCAAAAGAATGTAAATGCGACTATTGGTTGCTAGGAAATAGCGATTGCAGATGTCTACGTATCGTAGCAATAGAGTTCTAATGCTTCTCAAAACGCGATATCGCATCTCATTTCTAAGTTTCCTGATAAGATATAATATTCATTGCGGAGTGTCATGTACACCTCGTATTCACTTCAAAAGAATGTAAATGCGACACTTCCATGCTAGGAAATAGCGTCTGCAGATGTCTACGCGTCGAGGCAATAAAGTTTTAATGCTTCTTAAAACGCGATATCGAATCTCTCTTCTATGTTACATGATAAGATATAATATTCATTGCGAAGTGTCATGTATACCTCGTATTCCCCCCAAACGAATGTAAATGCGACACTTCCTTGCTAGGAAATGGCGTATTCAGATGTCTACGCGTCGAGCCAATAGAGTTCTAATGCTTCTTAAAACGCGATATCGAATCTCAATTCTATGTTTCATTATAAGATATAATATTCATTGCGAAGTGTCATGTATTCCTCGTATTCACATCAAGAGAATGTAAATGCGACTATTCCTTGCTAGGAAATAGCGTTTGCAGATGCCTACGTATCGTAGCAATAGAGTTCTAATGCTTCTTAAATCGCGATATCGCATCTCATTTCTATGTTACATGATAACATATAATGTTCATTGCGAAGTGTCATGTATACCTCGTATTCACTCCAAACGAATGTAAATGCGACCCTTCCTTGCTAGGAAATAGCGTATTCAGATGTCTACATATCGTAGCAATAGAGTTCTAATGCTACTTATATCGCGATATCGCATCTCTCTTCTATGTTTCATGATAAGATATAATATTCATTGCGAAGTGTCATGTATACCTCGTATTCACTTCAAAAGAATGTAAATGCGTCTATTCGTTGCTAGGAATTAGCGTTTGCAGATGTCTACGTGTCGTAGCAATAGAGTTCTGATGCTACTTAAATCGCAATATCGCATCTCATTTATATGTTTCGTGATAAGATATAATATTCATCGCGAAGTGTCAGGTATACCTCGTATTCACTTGAAAAGAATGTAAATGCGACACTTCCATGCTAGGAAATAGCGTCTGCAGATGTCTACGCGTCGAGCCAATAGAGTTCTAATGCTTCTTAAAACGCGATATCGAATCTCAATTCTATGTTTCACTATAAGATATAATATTCATTGCGAAGTGTCATGTATACCTCGAATTCACTTCAAACGAATGTAAATGCGACACTTCCATGCTAGGAAATAGCGTTTGCAGATGTCTACGTATCGTAGCAATAGAGTTCTAATGCTTCTTAAAACGCGATATCGCATCTCACTGCTATGTTTCATGAGAAGATATAATATTCATTATGGAGTGATATGTATACCTCGTACTCACTTCAAGAGAAAGTAAATGCGACCCTTCCATGATAGGGAATAGGCTTTGCAGATGTCTACGTATCGTAGCAATAGAGTTCTAATGCTTCTTAGAACGCGATATCGCATCTCACTTTTATGTTTCATGATAAGATATAATATTCATTGCAAAGTGTAATGTATACCTCGTATTCACTTCAAAAGAATGTAAATGCGACACTTCCATGCTAGGAAATAGCGTTTGCAGATGTCTACGTATCGTAGCAATAGAGCTCTAATGCTTCTCAAAACGCGATATAGCACCTCATTCCTATGTTTCATGATAAGATATAATATTTATTGCGAAGTGTCATGTATATCTCGTATTCACTTCAAACGAATGTAAGTGCGACACTTCCATGCTAGGAAATAGCGTTTGCAGATGTCTACGCATCGTAGCAATAGAGTTCTAATGCTTCTCAAAACGCGATATAGCACCTCATTCCTATGTTTCATGATAAGATATAATATTCATTGCGAAGTGTCATGTATATCTCGTATTCACTTCAAACGAATGTAAATGCGACACTTCCATGCTGGGAAATAGCGTTTGCAGATGTCTACGTATCGTAGCAATAGAGTTCTAATGCTTCTTAAAACGCGATATCGCATCTCACTGCTATGTTTCATGAGAAGATATAATATTGATTGCGAAGTGTCATGTATATCTCGTATTCACATCAAAAGAATGTAAATGCGACACTTCCATGCTAGGGAATAGCGTTTGCAGATGTTTACGTATCGTAGCAATAGAGTTCTAATGCTTCTTAAAACGCGATATCTCATCTCACTGCTATGTTTCATGATAAGATATAATATTCATTATGGAGTGTTATGTATACCTCGTACTCACTTCAAAAGAAAGTGAATGCGACCCTTCCATGCTAGGGAATAGCCTTTGCAGATGTCTACGTATCGTAGCAATAGAGTTCTAATGCTTCTTAGAACGCGATATCGCATCTCACTTTTATGTTTCATGATAAGATATAATATTCATTGCGAAGTGTCATGTATACCTCGTATTCACTTCAAAAGAATGTAAATGCGACACTTCCATGCTAGGAAATAGCGTTTGCAGATGTCTACGTATCGTAGCAATAGTGTTCTAGTGCTTCTAAAAACGCGATATAGCACCTCATTCCTATGTTTCATGATAAGATATAATATTCATTGCGAAGTGTCATGTATACCTCGATTTCTCTTCACAAGAATGTAAATGCGACACTTCCTTGCTTGGAAATAGCGTTTGCAGATGTCTACGTATCGCAGCAATAGAGTTCCAATGCTTCCTTAAACGCGATATCGCATCTCCTTTCTATGTTTCATGATAAGGTATAATATTCATTGCGAAGTGTCATGTATACCTCGTATTCACTTCAAATGAATGTAAATGCGACACTTCCATGCTAGGAAATAGCGTTTGCAGATGTCTACGTATCACAGCAATACAGAACTAATGCTTCTTAAAACGAGATGTCGTATTTCATTTCTATGTTTCGTAATAAGATATACTATTCATTGTGTAATGTTATGTATACCTCGTATTCACTTCAGTGGAATGTAAGTGCGAAATTTCGTTGCTAGGAAATAGAGTTTGCAGATGTCTACGTATATTAGCAATAGAGTTCTAATGCTTCTCAGAACGCGATATAGCACCTCATTCCTATGTTTCATGATAAGATATAATATTCATTATGGAGTGTTATGTATACCTCGTACTCACTTCAAAAGAAAGTAAATGCGACCCTTCCATGCTAGGGAATAGCCTTTGCAGATGTCTACGTATCGTAGAAATAGAGTTCTAATGCTTCTTAGAACGCGATATCGCATCACACTTTTATGTTTCATGATAAGATATAATATTCATTGCGAAGAGTAATGTATACCTCGTATTCACTTCAAAAGAATGTAAATGCGACACTTCCATGCTAGGAAATAGCGTTTGCAGATGTCTACGTATCGTAGCAATAGAGCTCTAATGCTTCTCAAAACGCGATATAGCACCTCATTCCTATGTTTCATGATAAGATATAATATTTATTGCGAAGTGTCATGTATATCTCGTATTCACTTCAAACGAATGTAAATGCGACACTTCCATGCTAGGAAATAGCGTTTGCAGATGTCTACGCATCGTAGCAATAGAGTTCTAATGCTTCTCAAAACGCGATATAGCACCTCATTCCTATGTTTCATGATAAGATATAATATTCATTGCGAAGTGTCATGTATACCTCGTATTCACTTCAAACGAATGTAAATGCGACACTTCCATGCTGGGAAATAGCGTTTGCAGATGTCTACGTATCGTAGCAATAGAGTTCTAATGCTCCTTAAAACGCGATATCGCATCTCACTGCTATGTTTCATGAGAAGATATAATATTGATTGCGAAGTGTCATGTATATCTCGTATTCACATCAAAAGAATGTAAATGCGACACTTCCATGCTAGGGAATAGCGTTTGCAGATGTCTACGTATCGCAGCAATAGAGTTCCAATGCTTCCTAAAACGCGATATCGCATCACTCTTCTATGTTTCATGATAAGGTATGATATTCATAGCGAAGTGTCATGTATACCTCGTATTCACTTCAAATGAATGTAAATGCGACACTTCCATGCTAGGAAATAGCGTTTGCAGATGTTTACGTATCGTAGCAATAGAGTTCTAATGCTTCTTAAAACGCGATATCGCATCTCACTGCTATGTTTCATGATAAGATATAATATTCATTATGGAGTGTTATGTATACCTCGTACTCACTTCAAAAGAAAGTGAATGCGACCCTTCCATGCTAGGGAATAGCCTTTGCAGATGTCTACGTATCGTAGCAATAGAGTTCTAATGCTTCTTGGAACGCGATATCGCATCTCACTTTTATGTTTCATGATAAGATATAATATTCATTGCGAAGTGTCATGTATACCTCGTATTCACTTCAAAAGAATGTAAATGCGACACTTCCATGCTAGGAAATAGCGTTTGCAGATGTCTACGTATCGTAGCAATAGAGTTCTAGTGCTTCTAAAAACGCGATATAGCACCTCATTCCTATGTTTCATGATAAGATATAATATTCATTGCGAAGTGTCATGTATACCTCGATTTCTCTTCACAAGAATGTAAATGCGACGCTTCCTTGCTAGGAAATAGCGTTTGCAGATGTCTACGTATCGCAGCAATAGAGTTCCAATGCTTCCTTAAACGCGATATCGCATCTCCTTTCTATGTTTCATGATAAGGTATAATATTCATTGCGAAGTGTCATGTATACCTCGTATTCACTTCAAATGAATGTAAATGCGACACTTCCATGCTAGGAAATAGCGTTTGCAGATGTCTACGTATCACAGCAATACAGTACTAATGCTTCTTAAAACGAGATGTCGTATTTCATTTCTATGTTTCGTAATAAGATATACTATTCATTGTGTAATGTTATGTATACCTCGTATTCACTTCAGTGGAATGTAAGTGCGAAATTTCGTTGCTAGGAAATAGAGTTTGCAGATGTCTACATATATTAGCAATAGAGTTCTAATGCTTCTCAGAACGCGATATAGCACCTCATTCCTATGTTTCATGATAAGATATAATATTCATTATGGAGTGTTATGTATACCTCGTACTCACTTCAAAAGAAAGTAAATGCGACCCTTCCATGCTAGGGAATAGCCTTTGCAGATGTCTACGTATCGTAGCAATAGAGTTCTAATGCTTCTTAGAACGCGATATCGCATCTCACTTTTATGTTTCATGATAAGATATAATATTCATTGCGATGTGTCATGTATACCTCGTATTCACTTCAAAAGAATGTTAATGCGACACTTCCATGCTAGGAAATAGCGTTTGCAGATGTCTACGTATCGTAGCAATAGAGTTCTAGTGCTTCTCAAAACGCGATATAGCACCTCATTCCTATGTTTCATGATAAGATATAATATTCATTGCGAAGTGTCATGTATATCTCGTATTCACTTCAAACGAATGTAAATGCGACACTTCCATGCTTGGAAATAGCGTTTGCAGATGTCTACGTATCGTAGCAATAGAGTTCCAATGCTTCCTAAAACGCGATATCGCATCACTCTTCTATGTTTCATGATAAGGTATAATATTCATTTCGAAGTGTCATGTATACCTCGTATTCACTTCAAATGAATGGAAATGCGACACTTCCATGCTAGGAAATAGCGTTTGCTGATGTCTACGTATCGTAGCAATAGAGTT
The DNA here is from genome assembly GCF_050948175.1 of Xylocopa sonorina. Taxonomy (NCBI): domain Eukaryota; kingdom Metazoa; phylum Arthropoda; class Insecta; order Hymenoptera; family Apidae; genus Xylocopa; species Xylocopa sonorina. The sequence continues at coordinate 1,944,068 of NW_027490110.1, read as the reverse complement.
CTAGTGCTTCTAAAAACGCGATATAGCACCTCATTCCTATGTTTCATGATAAGATATAATATTCATTGCGAAGTGTCATGTATACCTCGATTTCTCTTCACAAGAATGTAAATGCGACACTTCCTTGCTAGGAAATAGCGTTTGCAGATGTCTACGTATCGCAGCAATAGAGTTCCAATGCTTCCTTAAACGCGATATCGCATCTCCTTTCTATGTTTCATGATAAGGTATAATATTCATTGCGAAGTGTCATGTATACCTCGTATTCACTTCAAATGAATGTAAATGCGACACTTCCATGCTAGGAAATAGCGTTTGCAGATGTCTACGTATCACAGCAATACAGTACTAATGCTTCTTAAAACGAGATGTCGTATTTCATTTCTATGTTTCGTAATAAGATATACTATTCATTGTGTAATGTTATGTATACCTCGTATTCACTTCAGTGGAATGTAAGTGCGAAATTTCGTTGCTAGGAAATAGAGTTTGCAGATGTCTACGTATATTAGCAATAGAGTTCTAATACTTCTCAGAACGCGATATAGCACCTCATTCCTATATTTCATGATAAGATATAATATTCATTATGGAGTGTTATGTATACCTCGTACTCACTTCAAAAGAAAGTAAATGCGACCCTTCCATGCTAGGGAATAGCCTTTGCAGATGTCTACGTATCGTAGCAATAGAGTTCTAATGCTTCTTAGAACGCGATATCGCATCTCACTTTTATGTTTCATGATAAGATATAATATTCATTGCGATGTGTCATGTATACCTCGTATTCACTTCAAAAGAATGTTAATGCGACACTTCCATGCTAGGAAATAGCGTTTGCAGATGTCTACGTATCGTAGCAATAGAGTTCTAGTGCTTCTCAAAACGCGATATAGCACCTCATTCCTATGTTTCATGATAAGATATAATATTCATTGCGAAGTGTCATGTACATCTCGTATTCACTTCAAACGAATGTAAATGCGACACTTCCATGCTAGGAAATAGCGTTTGCAGATGTCTACGTATCGTAGCAATAGAGTTCCAATGCTTCCTAAAACGCGATATCGCATCACTCTTCTATGTTTCATGATAAGGTATAATATTCATTTCGAAGTGTCATGTATACCTCGTATTCACTTCAAATGAATGGAAATGCGACACTTCCATGCTAGGAAATAGCGTTTGCTGATGTCTACGTATCGTAGCAATAGAGTTCTAATGCTTCACAAGACGAGATGCCTCATTTCATTTCTATGTTTCATGATAAGATATAATATTCATTGAGAAGTGTCATGTATATCTCGTATTCACTTCAAACGAATGTAAATGCGACACTTCCATGCTAGGAAATAGCGTTTGCAGGTGTCTACGTATCGTAGCAATAGAGTTCTAATGCTTCTTAAAACGCGATATCGCATCTCATTTCTATGTTACATGATAAGATATAATGTTCATTGCGAAGTGTCATGTATACCTCGTATTCACTCCAAACGAATGTAAATGCGACCCTTCCTTGCTAGGAAATAGCGTATTCAGATGTCTACATATCGTAGCAATAGAGTTCTAATGCTACTTATATCGCGATATCGCATCTCTCTTCTATGTTTCATGATAAGATATAATATTCATTGCGAAGTGTCATGTATACCTCGTATTCACTTCAAAAGAATGTAAATGCGTCTACTCCTTGCTAGGAAATAGCGTTTGCAGATGTCTACGTGTCGTAGCAATAGAGTTCTGATGCTACTTAAATCGCAATATCGCATCTCATTTATATGCTTCGTGATAAGATATAATATTCATCGCGAAGTGTCAGATATACCTCGTATTCACTTCAAAAGAATGTAAATGCGACACTTCCATGCTAGGAAATAGCGTCTGCAGATGTCTACGCGTCGAGCCAATAGAGTTCTAATGCTTCTTAAAACGCGATATCGAATCTCAATTCTATGTTTCATTATAAGATATAATATTCATTGCGAAGTGTCATGTATACCTCGAATTCACTTCAAACGAATGTAAATGCGACACTTCCATGCTAGGAAATAGCGTTTGCAGATGTCTACGTATCGTAGCAATAGAGTTCTAGTGCTTCTAAAAACGCGATATAGCACCTCATTCCTATGTTTCATGATAAGATATAATATTCATTGCGAAGTGTCATGTATACCTCGATTTCTCTTCACAAGAATGTAAATGCGACGCTTCCTTGCTAGGAAATAGCGTTTGCAGATGTCTACGTATCGCAGCAATAGAGTTCCAATGCTTCCTTAAACGCGATATCGCATCTCCTTTCTATGTTTCATGATAAGGTATAATATTCATTGCGAAGTGTCATGTATACCTCGTATTCACTTCAAATGAATGTAAATGCGACACTTCCATGCTAGGAAATAGCGTTTGCAGATGTCTACGTATCACAGCAATACAGTACTAATGCTTCTTAAAACGAGATGTCGTATTTCATTTCTATGTTTCGTAATAAGATATACTATTCATTGTGTAATGTTATGTATACCTCGTATTCACTTCAGTGGAATGTAAGTGCGAAATTTCGTTGCTAGGAAATAGAGTTTGCAGATGTCTACATATATTAGCAATAGAGTTCTAATGCTTCTCAGAACGCGATATAGCACCTCATTCCTATGTTTCATGATAAGATATAATATTCATTATGGAGTGTTATGTATACCTCGTACTCACTTCAAAAGAAAGTAAATGCGACCCTTCCATGCTAGGGAATAGCCTTTGCAGATGTCTACGTATCGTAGCAATAGAGTTCTAATGCTTCTTAGAACGCGATATCGCATCTCACTTTTATGTTTCATGATAAGATATAATATTCATTGCGATGTGTCATGTATACCTCGTATTCACTTCAAAAGAATGTTAATGCGACACTTCCATGCTAGGAAATAGCGTTTGCAGATGTCTACGTATCGTAGCAATAGAGTTCTAGTGCTTCTCAAAACGCGATATAGCACCTCATTCCTATGTTTCATGATAAGATATAATATTCATTGCGAAGTGTCATGTATATCTCGTATTCACTTCAAACGAATGTAAATGCGACACTTCCATGCTTGGAAATAGCGTTTGCAGATGTCTACGTATCGTAGCAATAGAGTTCCAATGCTTCCTAAAACGCGATATCGCATCACTCTTCTATGTTTCATGATAAGGTATAATATTCATTTCGAAGTGTCATGTATACCTCGTATTCACTTCAAATGAATGGAAATGCGACACTTCCATGCTAGGAAATAGCGTTTGCTGATGTCTACGTATCGTAGCAATAGAGTTCTAGTGCTTCTAAAAACGCGATATAGCACCTCATTCCTATGTTTCATGATAAGATATAATATTCATTGCGAAGTGTCATGTATACCTCGATTTCTCTTCACAAGAATGTAAATGCGACACTTCCTTGCTAGGAAATAGCGTTTGCAGATGTCTACGTATCGCAGCAATAGAGTTCCAATGCTTCCTTAAACGCGATATCGCATCTCCTTTCTATGTTTCATGATAAGGTATAATATTCATTGCGAAGTGTCATGTATACCTCGTATTCACTTCAAATGAATGTAAATGCGACACTTCCATGCTAGGAAATAGCGTTTGCAGATGTCTACGTATCACAGCAATACAGTACTAATGCTTCTTAAAACGAGATGTCGTATTTCATTTCTATGTTTCGTAATAAGATATACTATTCATTGTGTAATGTTATGTATACCTCGTATTCACTTCAGTGGAATGTAAGTGCGAAATTTCGTTGCTAGGAAATAGAGTTTGCAGATGTCTACGTATATTAGCAATAGAGTTCTAATACTTCTCAGAACGCGATATAGCACCTCATTCCTATATTTCATGATAAGATATAATATTCATTATGGAGTGTTATGTATACCTCGTACTCACTTCAAAAGAAAGTAAATGCGACCCTTCCATGCTAGGGAATAGCCTTTGCAGATGTCTACGTATCGTAGCAATAGAGTTCTAATGCTTCTTAGAACGCGATATCGCATCTCACTTTTATGTTTCATGATAAGATATAATATTCATTGCGATGTGTCATGTATACCTCGTATTCACTTCAAAAGAATGTTAATGCGACACTTCCATGCTAGGAAATAGCGTTTGCAGATGTCTACGTATCGTAGCAATAGAGTTCTAGTGCTTCTCAAAACGCGATATAGCACCTCATTCCTATGTTTCATGATAAGATATAATATTCATTGCGAAGTGTCATGTACATCTCGTATTCACTTCAAACGAATGTAAATGCGACACTTCCATGCTAGGAAATAGCGTTTGCAGATGTCTACGTATCGTAGCAATAGAGTTCCAATGCTTCCTAAAACGCGATATCGCATCACTCTTCTATGTTTCATGATAAGGTATAATATTCATTTCGAAGTGTCATGTATACCTCGTATTCACTTCAAATGAATGGAAATGCGACACTTCCATGCTAGGAAATAGCGTTTGCTGATGTCTACGTATCGTAGCAATAGAGTTCTAATGCTTCACAAGACGAGATGCCTCATTTCATTTCTATGTTTCATGATAAGATATAATATTCATTGAGAAGTGTCATGTATATCTCGTATTCACTTCAAACGAATGTAAATGCGACACTTCCATGCTAGGAAATAGCGTTTGCAGGTGTCTACGTATCGTAGCAATAGAGTTCTAATGCTTCTTAAAACGCGATATCGCATCTCATTTCTATGTTACATGATAAGATATAATGTTCATTGCGAAGTGTCATGTATACCTCGTATTCACTCCAAACGAATGTAAATGCGACCCTTCCTTGCTAGGAAATAGCGTATTCAGATGTCTACATATCGTAGCAATAGAGTTCTAATGCTACTTATATCGCGATATCGCATCTCTCTTCTATGTTTCATGATAAGATATAATATTCATTGCGAAGTGTCATGTATACCTCGTATTCACTTCAAAAGAATGTAAATGCGTCTACTCCTTGCTAGGAAATAGCGTTTGCAGATGTCTACGTGTCGTAGCAATAGAGTTCTGATGCTACTTAAATCGCAATATCGCATCTCATTTATATGCTTCGTGATAAGATATAATATTCATCGCGAAGTGTCAGATATACCTCGTATTCACTTCAAAAGAATGTAAATGCGACACTTCCATGCTAGGAAATAGCGTCTGCAGATGTCTACGCGTCGAGCCAATAGAGTTCTAATGCTTCTTAAAACGCGATATCGAATCTCAATTCTATGTTTCATTATAAGATATAATATTCATTGCGAAGTGTCATGTATACCTCGAATTCACTTCAAACGAATGTAAATGCGACACTTCCATGCTAGGAAATAGCGTTTGCAGATGTCTACGTATCGTAGCAATAGAGTTCTAATGCTTCTTAAAACGCGATATCGCATCTCACTGCTATGTTTCATGATAAGATATAATATTCATTATGGAGTGTTATGTATACCTCGTACTCACTTCAAAAGAAAGTAAATGCGACCCTTCCATGCTAGGGAATAGCCTTTGCAGATGTCCACGTATCGTAGCAATAGAGTTCTAATGCTTCTTAGAACGCGATATCGCATCTCACTTTTATGTTTCATGATAAGATATAATATTCACTGCGAAGTGTCATGTATACCTCGTATTCACTTCAAATGAATGTAAATGCGACACTTCCATGCTAGGAAATAGCGTTTGCAGATGTCTACGTATCACAGCAATACAGTACTAATGCTTCTTAAAACGAGATGTCGTATTTCATTTCTATGTTTCGTAATAAGATATACTATTCATTGTGTAATGTTATGTATACCTCGTATTCACTTCAGTGGAATGTAAGTGCGAAATTTCGTTGCTAGGAAATAGGGTTTGCAGATGTCTACGTATATTAGCAATAGAGTTCTAATGCTTCTCAGAACGCGATATAGCACCTCATTCCTATGTTTCATGATAAGATATAATATTCATTATGGAGTGTTATGTATACCTCGTACTCACTTCAAAAGAAAGTAAATGCGACCCTTCCATGCTAGGGAATAGCCTTTGCAGATGTCTACGTATCGTAGCAATAGAGTTCTAATGCTTCTTAGAACGCGATATCGCATCTCACTTTTATGTTTCATGATAAGATATAATATTCATTGCGATGTGTCATGTATACCTCGTATTCACTTCAAAAGAATGTTAATGCGACACTTCCATGCTAGGAAATAGCGTTTGCAGATGTCTACGTATCGTAGCAATAGAGTTCTAGTGCTTCTCAAAACGCGATATAGCACCTCATTCCTATGTTTCATCATAAGATATAATATTCATTGCGAAGTGTCATGTATATCTCGTATTCACTTCAAACGAATGTAAATGCGACACTTCCATGCTAGGAAATAGCGTTTGCAGATGTCTACGTATCGTAGCAATAGAGTTCTAATGCTTCACAAAACGAGATGCCTCATTTCATTTCTATGTTTCATGATAAGATATAATATTCATTGAGAAGTGTCATGTATATCTCGTATTCACTTCAAACGAATGTAAATGCGACACTTCCATGCTAGGAAATAGCGTTTGCAGGTGCCTACGTATCGTAGCAATAGAGTTCTAATGCTTCTTAAAACGCGATATCGCATCTCACTGCTATGTTTTGTGAGAAGATATAATATTCATTGCGAAGTGTCATGTATATCTCGTATTCACATCAAAAGAATGTAATTGCGACACTTCCATGCTAGGTAATACCGTTTGCAGACGTCTACGTATCGTAGCAATAGAGTTCTAATGCTTCTTAAAACGAGATGCCCCATTTCATTTCTATGTTCCGTGATAAGATATAATATTCATTGTGGAGTGTCATGTATACCTCGTATTCACTTCAAACGAATGTAAATGCGACACTTCCATGCTAGGAAATTGCGTTTGCAGGTGTCTACGTATCGTAGCAATAGAGTTCTAATGCTTCTTAAAACGCGATATCGCATCTCACTGCTATGTTTCATGAGAAGATATAATATTCATTGCGAAGTGTCGTGTATACCTCGTATTCACTTCAAAAGAATGTAAATGCGACACTTCCATGCTAGGAAATAGCGTTTGCAGATGCCTACGTATCGTAGCAGTAGAGTTCTAATGCTTCTTAGAACGCGATATCGCATATCACTTCTATGTTTCATGATAAGATATAATATTCATTGCGAAGTGTCATGTATACCTCGTATTTACTTCAAAAGAACGTAAATAAGACACTTCCATGCTAGGAAATAGCGTTTGCAGATGTCTACGTATCACAGCAATAGAGCACTATTGCTTCTTAAAACGAGATGTCGTATTTCATTTCTATGTTTCGTAATAAGATATAATATTCATTGTGTAATGTTATGTATACCTCGTATTCACTTCAGTGAAATGTAAGTGCGAAATTTCCTTGCTAGGAAATAGAGTTTGCAGATGTCTACGTATATTAGCAGTAAAGTTCTAATGCTTCTCAAAACGCGATATAGCACCTCATTCCTATGTTTCATGATAAGATATAATATTCATTGCGAAGTGTCATGTATATCTCGTATTCACATCAAAAGAATGTAAATGCGACACTTCCATGCTAGGAAGTAGCGTTTGCAGATGTCTACGTATCGTAGCAATAGGGTTCTAATGCTTCTTAAAATGCGATATCGCATCACACTTCTATGTTTCATGATAAGATATAATGTTCATTGCGAAGTGCCATGTATACCGCGATTTCACTTCACAAGAATGTAAATGCGACACTTTCTTGCTAGGAAATATTGTTTGCAGATGTCTACGTATCATAGCAATAGAGTACTAATGCTTCTTAAAACGAGATGTCGTATTTCATTTCTATGTTTCGTAATAAGATATAATATTCATTGTGTAATGTTATGTATACCTCGTATTCACTTCAGTGGAATGTAAGTGCGAAATTTCCTTGCTAGGAAATAGCGTTTGCAGATGTCTACGTATCGTAGCAATAGAGTTCTAATCCTTCTTAAAACGAGATGTTGCATCTCACTTCTATGTTTCATGATCAGATATAATATTCATTGCGAAGTGTCATGTATATCTCGTATTCACTTCAAACGAATGTAAATGCGACACTTCCATGCTAGGAAATAGCGTTTGCAGATGTCTACGTATCACAGCAATAGAGTACTAATGCTTCTTAAAACGAGATGTCGTATTTCATTTCTATGTTTCGTAATAAGATATAATATTCATTGTGTTATGTTCTGTATACCTCGTATTCACTTCAGTGGACTGTAAGTGCGAAATTTCCCTGCTAGGAAATAGAGTTTGCAGATGTCTACGTATATTAGCAATAGAGTTCTAATGCTTCTCAAAACGCGATATAGCACCTCATTCCTATGTTTCATGATAAGATATAATATTCATTATGGAGTGTTACGTATACCTCGTACTCACTTCAAGAGAATGTAAATGCGACACTTCCATGCTAGGAAATAGCGTTTGCAGATGCCTACGTATCGTAGCAATAGAGTTCTAATGCTTCTCAAAACGCGATATGGCACCTCATTCCTATGTTTCATGATAAGATATAATATTCATTGCGAAGTGTCATGTATATCTCGTATTCACATCAAAAGAATGTAAATGCGACACTTCCATGCTAGGAAATAGCGTTTGCAGTTGTCTACGTATCGTAGCAATAGAGTTCTCATGCTTCTTAAAACGCGATATCGCATCTCACTGCTATGTTTCATGATAAGATATAATATTCATTATGGAGTGATACGTATACCTCGTACTCACTTCAAAAGAATGTAAATGCGACCCTTCCATGCTAGGGAATAGCCTTTGCAGATGTCGACGTATCGTAGCAATAGAGTTCTAATGCATCTTAGAACGCGATATCGCATCTCACTTTTATGTTTCATGATAAGATATAATATTCATTGCGAAGTGTCATGTATACCTCGTATTCACTTCAAAAGAATGTAAATGCGACACTTCCATGCTAGGAAATAGCGTTTGCAGATGCCTACGTATCGTAGCAGTAGAGTTCTAATGCTTCACAAAACGCGATATAGCACCTCATTCCTATGTTTCATGATAAGATATAATATTCATTGCGAAGTGTCATGTATATCTCGTATTCACTTCAAAAGAATGTAAATGCGACACTTCCATGCTAGGAAATAGCGTTTGCGGATGTCTACGTATCGCAGCAATAGAGTTCTAATGCTTCCTAAAACGCGATATCGCATCTCTCTTCTATGTTTCATGATAAGGTATAATATTCATTGCGAAGTGTCATGTATACCTCGTATTCACTTCAAATGAATGTAAGTGCGACACTTCCATGCTAGGAAATAGCTTTTGCAGATGTCTACGTATCGTAGCAATAGAGTTCTAATGCTTCTTAAAACGCGATATCGCATCTCACTGCTATGTTTCATGATAAGATATAATATTCATTATGGAGTGTTATGTATACCTCGTACTCACTTCAAAAGAATGTAAATGCGACCCTTCCATGCTAGGAAATAGCCTTTGCAGATGTCTACGTATCGTAGCTATAGAGTTCTAATGCTTCTCAAAACGCGATATAGCATCTCATTCCTATGTTTCATGATAAAATATAATATTCATTGCGAAGTGTCATGTATACCTCGATTTCACTTCACAAGAATGTAAATGCGACACTTCCTTCCTAGGAAATATTGTTTGCAGATGTCTACGTATCACAGCAATAGAGTAATAATGCTTCTTAAAACGAGATGTCGTATTTCATTTCTATGTTTCGTAATAAGATATAATACTCATTGTGTAATGTTATGTATACCTCGTATTCACTTCAGTGGAATGTAAGTGCGACACTTCCATGCTAGGAAATAGCGTTTGCAGATGCCTACGTATCGTAGCAGTAGAGTTCTAATGCTTCTCAAAACGCGATATAGCACCTCATTCCTATGTTTCATGATAAGATATAATATTCATTGCGAAGTGTCATGTATATCTCGTATTCACATCAAAAGAATGTAAATGCGACACTCCCATGCTAGGAAATAGCGTTTGCAGATGTCTACGTATCGCAGCAATAGGGTTCCAATGCTTCCTAAAACGCGATATCGCATCTCTCTTCTATGTTTCATGACAAGGTATAATATTCATTGCGAAGTGTCATGTATACCTCGTATTCACTTCAGATGAATGTAAATGCGACACTTCCATGCTAGCAAAAGGCGTTTGCAGATGTCTACGTATCGTAGCAATAGAGTTCTCATGCTTCTTAAAACGCGATATCGCATCTCACTGCTATGTTTCATGATAAGATATAATGTTCATTATGGAGTGATATGTCTACCTCGTACTCACTTCAAAAGAATGTAAATGCGACCCTTCCATGCTAGGGAATAGCCTTTGCAGATGTCTACGTATCGTAGCAGTAGAGTTCTAATGCTTCTTAGAACGCGATATCGCATCTCACTTTTATGTTTCATGATAAGATATAATATTAATTGCGAAGTGTCGTGTATACCTCGTATTCACTTCAAAAGAATGTAAGTGCGACACTTCCATGCTAGGAAATAGCGTTTGCAGATGCCTACGTATCGTAGCAATAGAGTTCTAATGCTTCTCAAAACGCGATATAGCACCTCATTCCTATGTTTCATGATAAGATATAATATTCATTGCGAAGTGTCATGTATACCTCGTATTTACTTCAAATGAATGTAAATGCGACACTTCCATGCTAGGAAATAGCGTTTGCAGTTGTCTACGTATCGTAGCAATAGAGTTCTCATGCTTCTTAAAACGCGATATCGCATCTCACTGCTATGTTTCATGATAAGATATAATATTCATTATGGAGTGATATGTATACCTCGTACTCACTTCAAATGAATGTAAATGCCACACTTCCATGCTAGGAAATAGCGTTTGCAGATGTCTACGTATCACAGCAATAGAGTACTAATGCTTCTTAAAACGAGATGTCGTATTTCATTTCTATGTTCCGTAATAAGATATAATATTCATTGTGTAATGTAATGTATACCTCGTATTCACTTCAGTGGATTGTTAGTGCGAAATTTCCTTGCTAGGAAATAGCGTTTGCAGATGTCCACGTATCGTAGCAATAGAGTTCTAATACTTCTTAAAACGCGATATCGCATCTCACTGCTATGTTTCATGAGAAGATATAATATTCATTGCGAAGTGTCATGTATACCTCGTATTCACTTCAAAGGAAAGTAAATAAGACACTTCCATGCTAGGAAATAGCGTTTGCAGATGTCTACGTATCACAGCAATAGAGCACTAATGCTTCTTAAAACGAGATGTCGTATTTCATTTCTATGTTTCGTAATAAGATATAATATTCATTGTGTAATCTTATGTACAGCTCGTATTCACTTCTAAAACGAGATGCCGCATTTCATTTCTATGTTCCGTAATAAGATATAATATTCATTGTGTAATGTTATGTATACCTCGTATTCACTTCAGTGGAATGTAAGTGCGAAATTTCCTTGCTAGGAAATAGCGTTTGCAGATGTCTACGTATCGTAGCAATAGAGTTCTAATGCTTCTTAAAACGCGATATCGCATCTCACTGCTATGTTTCATGATAAGATATAATATTCATTGCGAAGTGTCATGCATATCTCGTATTCACTTCAAAAGAATGTAAATGCGACACTTCCATGCTAGGAAATAGCGTTTGCAGATGTCTACGTATCGCAGCAATAGAGTTTTAATGCTTCCTAAAACGCGATATCGCACCTCTCTTCTATGTTTCATGATAAGGTATAATATTCATTGCGAAGTGCCATGTATACCTCGTATTCACTTCAAAAGAATGTAAATGCGACACTTCCTTGCTAGGAAATATTGTTTGCAGATGTCTACGTATCACAGCAATGGAGTACTAATGCTTCTTAAAACGAGATGTCGTATTTCACTTCTATGTTTCGTAATAAGATATAATATTCATTGTGTAATGTTATGTATACCTCGTATACACTTCAGTGGCATGTAAGTGCGAAATTTCCTTGCTAGGAAATAGAGTTTGCAGATGTCTACGTATAATAGCAATAGAGTTCTAATGCTCCTCAAAACGCGATATTGCACCTCATTCCTATGTTTCATGATAAGCTATAATATTCATTGCGAAGTGTCATGTATATCTCGTATTCACTTCAAAAGAATGTAAATGCGACACTTCCATGCTAGGAAATAGCGTTTGCGGATGTCTACGTATCGCAGCAATAGAGTTCTAATGCTTCCTAAAACGCGATATCGCATCTCTCTTCTATGTTTCATGATAAGGTATAATATTCATTGCGAAGTGTCATGTATACCTCGTATTCACTTCAAATGAATGTAAGTGCGACACTTCCATGCTAGGAAATAGCTTTTGCAGATATGTACGTATCGTAGCAATAGAGTTCTAATGCTTCTTAAAACGCGATATCGCATCTCACTGCTATGTTTCATGATAAGATATAATATTCATTATGGAGTGTTATGTATACCTCGTACTCACTTCAAAAGAATGTAAATGCGACCCTTCCATGCTAGGAAATAGCCTTTGCAGATGTCTACGTATCGTAGCTATAGAGTTCTAATGCTTCTCAAAACGCGATATAGCATCTCATTCCTATGTTTCATGATAAAATATAATATTCATTACGAAGTGTCATGTATACCTCGATTTCACTTCACAAGAATGTAAATGCGACACTTCCATGCTAGGAAGTAGCGTTTGCATATGTCTACGTATCGTAGCAATAGAGTTCTAATGCTTCTTAGAACGCGATATGGCATCTCACTTCTATGTTTCATGATAAGATATAATATTCACTACGAAGTGTCATGTATACCTCGTATTCACTTCAAATGAATGTAAATGCCACACTTCCATGCTAGGAAATAGCGTTTGCAGATGTCTACGTATCACAGCAATAGAGTACTAATGCTTCTTGAAACGAGATGTCGTATTTCATTTCTATGTTCCGTAATAAGATATAATATTCACTGTGCAATGTTATGTATACCTCGTATTCACTTCACTGGAATGTAAGTGCGAAATTTCCTTGCTAGGAAATAGCGTTTGCAGATGTCTACGTATCGTAGCAATAGAGTTCTAATGCTTCTTAAAACGCGATATCGCATCTCACTGCTATGTTTCATGATAAGATATAATATTCATTGCGAAGTGTCATGCATATCTCGTATCCCCTCCCAAAGAATGTAAATGCGACACTTCCATGCTAGGAAATAGCGTTTGCAGATGTCTACGTATCGCAGCAATAGAGTTCCAATGCTTCCTAAAACGCGATATCGCATCTCTCTTCTATGTTTCATGATAAGGTGTAATATTCATTGCGAAGCGTCATGTATACCTCGAATTCACTTCAAATGAATGTAAATGCGACACTTCCATGCTAGGAAATAGCGTTTGCAGATGTCTACGTATCGTAGCAATAGAGTTCTAATGATTCTTAAAACGCGATATCGCATCTCACTGCTATGTTTCATGAGAAGATATAATATTCATTGCGAAGTGTCATGTATACCTCGTATTCACTTCAAAAGAACGTAAATAAGACACTTCCATGCTAGGAAATAGCGTTTGCAGATGTCTACGTATCACAGCAATAGAGCACTAATGCTTCTTAAAACGAGATGTCGTATTTCATTTCTATGTTTCGTAATAAGATATAATATTCATTGTGTAATCTTATGTATACCTCGTATTCACTTCAGTGAAATGTAAGTGCGAAATTTCCTTGCTAAGAAATAGTGTTTGCAGATGTCTACGTATATTAGCAATAGAGTTCTAATGCTTCTCAAAACGCGATATAGAACCTCATTCCTATGTTTCATGATAAGCTATAATATTCATTGCGAAGTGTCATGCATATCTCGTATTCACTTCAAAAGAATGTAAATGCGACACTTCCATGCTAGGAAATAGCGTTTGCAGATGTCTACGTATCGCAGCAATAGAGTTCCAATGCTTCCTAAAACGCGATATCGCATCTCTCTTCTATGTTTCATGATAAGGTGTAATATTCATTGCGAAGCGTCATGTATACCTCGAATTCACTTCAAATGAATGTAAATGCGACACTTCCATGCTAGGAAATAGCGTTTGCAGATGTCTACGTATCGTAGCAATAGAGTTCTAATGATTCTTAAAACGCGATATCGCATCTCACTGCTATGTTTCATGAGAAGATATAATATTCATTGCGAAGTGTCATGTATACCTCGTATTCACTTCAAAAGGTCGTAAATAAGACACTTCCATGCTAGGAAATAGCGTTTGCAGATGTCTACGTATCACAGCAATAGAGCACTAATGCTTCTTAAAACGAGATGTCGTATTTCACTTCTATGTTTCTTAATAAGATATAATATTCATTGTGTAATGTTATGTATACCTCGTATTCACTTCAGTGGAATGTAAGTGCGAAATTTCCTTTGCAGATGTCTACGTATCGTAGCAATAGAGTTCTAATGCTTCTCAAAACGCGATATAGCACCTCATTCCTATGTTTCATAATAAGCTATAGTATTCATTGCAAAGTGTCATGTATATCTCGTATTCACTTCAAAAGAATGTAAATGCGACACTTCCATGCTAGGAAATAGCGTTTGCAGATGTCTACGTATCGCAGCAATAGAGTCCTAATGCTTCCTAAAACGCGATATCGCATCTCACTGCTATGTTTCATGATAAGATATAATATTCATTATGGAGTGTTATGTATACCTCGTACTCACTTCAAAAGAATGTAAATGCGACCCTTCCATGCTAGGAAATAGCCTTTGCAGATGTCTACGTATCGCAGCAATAGAGTTCTAATGCGTCTTAAAACGCGATATCGCATCTCACTGCTATGTTTCATGATAAGATATAATATTCATTATGGAGTGTTATGTGTACCTCGTACTCACTTCAAATGAATGTAAATGTGACACTTCAATGCTAGGAAATAGCGTTTGCAGATGTCTACGTATCGCTTCAATAGAGTTCCAATGCTTCCTAACACGCGATATCGCATCTCTCTTCTATGTTTCATGATAAGGTGTAATATTCATTGCGAAGTGTCATGTATACCTCGTATTCACTTCAAATGAACGTAAATAAGACACTTCCATGCTAGGAAATAGCGTTTGCAGATGTCTACGTATCGTAGCAATGGAGTTCTAATGCTTTTTAGAACGCGATATCGCATCTCACTTCTATGTTTCATGATAAGATATAATATTCACTACGAAGTGTCATGTATACCTCGTATTCACTTCAAATGAATGTAAATGCCACACTTCCATGCTAGGAAATAGCGTTTGCAGATGTCTACGTATCACAGCAATAGAGTACTAATGCTTCTTAAAACGAGATGTCGTATTTCATTTCTATGTTCCGTAATAAGATATAATATTCATTGTGTAATGTTATGTATACCTCGTATTCACATCAGTGGAATGTAAGAGCGAAATTTCCTTGCTAGGAAATAGCGTTTGCAGATGTCCACGTATCGTAGCAATAGAGTTCTAATGCTTCTCAAAACGCGATATAGCACCTCATTCCTATGTTTCATGATAAGCTATAATATTCATTGCAAAGTGTCATGTATATCTCGTATTCACTTCAAAAGAATGTAAATGCGACACTTCCATGCTAGGAAATAGCGTTTGCAGATGTCTACGTATCGCAGCAATAGAGCCCTAATGCTTCCTAAAACGCGATATCGCATCTCACTGCTATGTTTCATGACAAGATATAATATTCATTATGGAGTGTTATGTATACATCGTACTCACTTCAAATGAATGTAAATGTGACACTTCAATGCTAGGAAATAGCGTTTGCAGATGTCTACGTATCGTAGCAATAGAGTTCTAATGCTTCTTAAAACGCGATATCGCATCTCACTGCTATGTTTCATGATAAGATATAATATTCATTATGGAGTGATATGTATACCTCGTACTCACTTCAAAAGAAAGTAAATGCGACACTTCCATGCTAGGAAGTAGCGTTTGCAGATGTCTACGTATCGTAGCAATAGGGTTCTAATGCTTCTTAAAATGCGATATCGCATCACACTTCTATGTTTCATGATAAGATATAATATTCATTGCGAAGTGTCATGTATACCGCGATTTCACTTCACAAGAATGTAAATGCGACACTTCCTTGCTAGGAAATATTGTTTGCAGATGTCTACGTATCACAGCAATAGAGTACTAATGCTTCTTAAAACGAGATGTCGTATTTCATTTCTATGTTTCGTAATAAGGTATAATATTCATTGTGTAATGTTATGTATACCTCGTATTCACTTCAGTGGAATGTAAGTGCGAAATTTCCTTGCTAGGAAATAGAGTTTGCAGATGTCTACGTATATAGGCAATAGAGTTCTAATGCTTCTCAAAACTCGATATAGCACCTCATTCCTATGTTTCATGATAAGATATAATATTCATTGCGAAGTGTCATGTATATCTCGTATTCACATCAAAAGAATGTAAATGCGACACTTCCATGCTAGGAAATAGCGTTTGCAGATGTCTACGTATCGCAGCAATAGAGTCCTAATGCTTCCTAAAACGCGATATCGCATCTCACTGCTATGTTTCATGATAAGATATAATATTCATTATGGAGTGTTATGTATACCTCGTACTCACTTCAAATGAATGTAAATGTGACACTTCAATGCTAGGAAATAGCGTTTGCAGATGTCTACGTATCGTAGCAATAGAGTTCTAATGCGTCTTAAAACGAGATGCCGCACTTCACTTCTATGTTCCGTAATAAGATATAATATTCATTGTGTAATGTTATGTATACCTCGTATTCACTTCAGTGAAATGTAAGTGCGAAATTTCCTTGCTAGGAAATAGAGTTTGCAGATGTCTACGTATACTAGCAATAGAGTTCGAATGCTTCTCAAAACGCGATATAGCACCTCATTCCTATGTTTCATGATAAGCTATTATATTCATTGCAAAGTGTCATGTATATCTCGTATTCACTTCAGAAGAATGTAAATGCGACACTGCCTTGCTAGGAAATATTGTTTGCAGATGTCTACGTATCACAGCAAGAGAGTACTAATGCTTCTTAAAACGAGATGTCGTATTTCACTTCTATGTTTCTTAATAAGATATAATATTCATTGTGTAATGTTATGTATACCTTGTATTCACTTCAGTGGAATGTAAGTGCGAAATTTCCTTGCTAGGAAATAGAGTTTGCAGATGTCTACGTATAATAGCAATAGAGTTCTAATGCTTCTCAAAACGCGATATAGCACCTCTTTCCTATGTTTCATGATAAGATATAGTATTCATTGCGAAGTGTCATGTATATCTCGTATTCACTTCAAAAGAATGTAAATGCGACACTTCCATGCTAGGAAATAGCGTTTGCAGGTGTCTACGTATCGTAGCAATAGAGTCCTAATGCTTCCTAAAACGCGATATCGCATCCCACTGCTATGTTTCATGATAAGATATAATATTCATTATGGAGTGTTATGTGTACCTCGTACTCACTTCAAATGAATGTAAATGTGACACTTCAATGCTAGGAAATAGCGTTTGCAGATGTCTACGTATCGTAGCAATAGAGTTCTAATGCTTCTTAAAACGCGATATCGCATCTCACTGCTATGTTTCATGATAAGATATAATATTCATTATGGAGTGTTATGTATACCTCGTACTCACTTCAAAAGAATGTAAATGCGACCCTTCCATGCTAGGAAATAGCCTTTGCAGATGTCTACGTATCGTAGCAATAGAGTTCTAATGCGTCTTAAATCGAGATGCCGCATTTCATTTCTATGTTCCGTAATAAGATATAATATTCATTGTGTAATGTTATGTATACCTCGTGTTCACTTCAGTGGAATGTAAGTGCGAAATTTCCTTGCTAGGAAATAGCGTTTGCAGATGTCTACGTATCGTAGCTATAGAGTTCTAATGCTTCTTAAAACGCGATATCGCATCTCAATGCTATGTTTCATGATAAGATATAATATTCATTGCGAAGTGTCATGCATATCTCGTATTCACTTCAAAAGAATGTAAGTGCAACACTTCCATGCTAGGAAATAGCGTTTGCAGATGTCTACGTATCACAGCAATAGAGCACTAATGCTTCTTAAAACGAGATGTCGTATTTCACTTCTATGTTTCTTAATAAGATATAATATTCATTGTGTAATGTTATGTATACCTCGTATTCACTTGAGTGGAATGTAAGTGCGAAATTTCCTTGCTAGGAAATAGAGTTTGCAGATGTCTACGTATAATAGCAATAGAGTTCTAATGCTTCTCAAAACGCGATATAGCACCTCTTTCCTATGTTTCATGATAAGATATAGTATTCATTGCGAAGTGTCATGTATATCTCGTATTCACTTCAAAAGAATGTAAAGGCGACACTTCCATGCTAGGAAATAGCGTTTGCAGATGTCTACGTATCGCAGCAATAGAGTTCCAATGCTTCCTAAAACGCGATATAGCATCTCTCTTCTATGTTTCATGATAAGGTGTAATATTCATTGCGAAGCGTCATGTATACCTCGAATTCACTTCAAATGAATGTAAATGCGACACTTCCATGCTAGGAAATAGCGTTTGCAGATGTCTACGTATCACAGCAATAGAGTACTAATGCTTCTTAAAACGAGAAGTCGTATTTCATTTCTATGTTCCGTAATAAGGTATAATATTCATTGTGTAATGTTATGTATACCACGTATTCACTTCAGTGGAATGTACGTGCGAAATTTCCTTGCTAGGAAATAGCGTTTGCAGATGTCTACGTATCGTAGCAATAGAGTTCTAATGCTTCTTAAGACGCGATATCGCATCTCACTGCTATGTTTCATGAGAAGATATAATATTCATTGCGAAGTGTCATGTATACCTCGTATTCACTTCAAAAGGACGTAAATAAGACACTTCCATGCTAGGAAATAGCGTTTGCAGATGTCTACGTATCACAGCAATAGAGCAATAATGCTTCTTAAAACGAGATGTCGTATTTCATTTCTATGTTTCGTAATAAGATATAATATTCATTGTGTAATCTTATGTATACCTCGTATTCACATCAGTGAAATGTAAGTGCGAAATTTCCTTGCTAGGAAATAGAGTTTGCAGATGTCTACGTATATTAGCAATAGAGTTCTAATGCTTCTCAAAACGTGATATAGCACCTCATTCCTATGTTTCATGATAAGCTATAATATTCATTGCAAAGTGTCATGTATATCTCGTATTCACTTCAGAAGAATGTAAATGCGACACTTCCTTGCTAGGAAATATTGTTTGCAGATGTCTACGTATCACAGCAATAGAGTACTAATGCTTCTTAAAACGAGATGTCGTATTTCACTTCTATGTTTCTTAATAAGATATAATATTCATTGTGTAATGTTATGTATACCTCGTATTCACTTCAGTGGAATGTAAGTGCGAAATTTCCTTGCTAGGAAATAGAGTTTGCAGATGTCTACGTATAATAACAATAGAGTTCTAATGCTTCTCAAAACGCGATATAGCACCTCTTTCCTATGTTTCATGATAAGATATAGCATTCATTGCGAAGTGTCATGTATATCTCGTATTCACTTCAAAAGAATGTAAAGGCGACACTTCCATGCTAGGAAATAGCGTTTGCAGATGTCTACGTATCGCAGCAATAGAGTCCTAATGCTTCCTAAAACGCGATATCGCATCTCACTGCTATGTTTCATGATAAGATATAATATTCATTATGGAGTGTTATGTATACCTCGTACTCACTTCAAATGAATGTAAATGTGACACTTCCATGCTAGGAAATAGCGTTTGCAGATGTCTACGTATCGTAGCAATAGAGTTCTAATGCTTCTTAAAACGCGATATCGCATCTCACAGCTATGTTTCATGATAAGATATAATATTCATTATGGAGTGTTATGTATACCTCGTACTCACTTCAAATGAACGTAAATAAGACACTTCCATAATAGGAAATAGCGTTTGCAGATGTCTACGTATCGTAGCAATAGAGTTCTAATGCTTCTTAGAACGCGAACTAGCATCTCACTTCTATGTTTCATGATAAGATATAATATTCACTACGAAGTGTCATGTATACCTCGTATTCACTTCAAATGAATGTAAATGCCACACTTCCATGCTAGGAAATAGCGTTTGCAGATGTCTACGTATCACAGCAATAGAGTACTAATGCTTCCTAAAACGAGATGTCGTATTTCATTTCTATGTTCCGTAATAAGATATAATATTCATTGTGTAATGTTATGTATACCTCGTATTCACTTCAGTGGAATGTAAGTGCGAAATATCCTTGCTAGGAAATAGCGTTTGCAGATGTCTACGTATCGTAGCAATAGAGTTCTAATGCTTCTTAAAACGCGATATCGCATCTCACTGCTATGTTTCATGAGAAGATATAATATTCATTGCGAAGTGTCATGTATACCTCGTATTCACTTCAAAAGAACGTAAATAAGACACTTCCATGCTAGGAAATAGCGTTTGCAGATGTCTACGTATCACAGCAATAGAGCACTAATGCTTCTTAAAACGAGATGTCGTATTTCATTTCTATGTTTCGTAATAAGATATAATATTCATTGTGTAATGTTATGTATACCTCGTATTCACTTCAGTGGAATGTAAGTGCGAAATATCCTTGCTAGGAAATAGAGTTTGCAGATGTCTACGTATAATAGCAATAGAGTTCTAATGCTTCTCAAAACGCGATATAGCACCTCTTTCCTATGTTTCATGATAAGATATAGTATTCATTGCGAAGTGTCATGTATATCTCGTATTCACTTCAAAGGAATGTAAATGCGACACTTCCATGCTAGGAAATAGCGTTTGCAGATGTCTACGTATCGTAGCAATAGAGTCCTAATGCTTCCTAAAACGCGATATCGCATCTCACTGCTATGTTTCATGATAAGATATAATATTCATTATGGAGTGATATGTATACCTCGTACCCACTTCAAATGAATGTAAATGTGACACTTCAATGCTAGGAAATAGCGTTTGCAGATGTCTACGTATCGTAGCAATAGAGTTCTAGTGCTTCTTAAAACGCGATATCGCATCTCACTGCTATGTTTCATGATAAGATATAATATTCATTACGGAGTGTTATGTATACCTCGTACTCACTTCAAAAGAATGTAAATGCGACCCTTCCATGCTAGGAAATAGCCTTTGCAGATGTCTACGTATCGTAGCAATAGAGTTCTAATGCGTCTTAAAACGAGATGCCGCATTTCATTTCTATGATCCGTAATAAGATATAATATTCATTGTGTAATGTTATGTATACCTCGTATTCACTTCAGTGAAATGTAAGTGCGAAATTTCCTTGCTAAGAAATAGTGTTTGCAGATGTCTACGTATATTAGCAATAGAGTTCTAATGCTTCTCAAAACGCGATATAGAACCTCATTCCTATGTTTCATGATAAGCTATAATATTCATTGCAAAGTGTCATGTATATCTCGTATTCACTTCAGAAGAATGTAAATGCGACACTTCCTTGCTAGGAAATATTGTTTGCAGATGTCTACGTATCACAGCAATAGAGTACTAATGCTTCTTAAAACGAGATGTCGTATTTCACTTCTATGTTTCTTAATAAGATATAATATTCATTGTGTAATGTTATGTATACCTCGTATTCACTTCAGTGGAATGTAAGTGCGAAATTTCCTTGCTAGGAAATAGAGTTTGCAGATGGCTACGTATCGCAGCAATAGAGTTCCAATGCTTCCTAAAACGCGATATCGCATCTCTCTTCTATGTTTCATGATAAGGTGTAATATTCATTGCGAAGCGTCATGTATACCTCGAATTCACTTCAAATGAATGTAAATGCGACACTTCCATGCTAGGAAATAGCGTTTGCAGATGTCTACATATCGTAGCAATAGGGTTCTAATGATTCTTAAAACGCGATATTGCATCTCACTGCTATGTTTCATGAGAAGATATAATATTCATTGCGAAGTGTCATGTATACCTCGTATTCACTTCAAATGAACGTAAATAAGACACTTCCATGCTAGGAAATAGCGTTTTCAGATGTCTACGTATCGTAGCAATAGAGTTCTAATGCTTCTTAGAACGCGATATCGCATCTCACTTCTATGTTTCATGATAAGATATAATATTCACTACGAAGTGTTATGTATACCTCGTACTCACTTCAAAAGAATATAAATGCGACCCTTCCATGCTAGGAAATAGCCTTTGCAGATGTCTACGTATCGCAGCAATAGAGTTCTAATGCGTCTTAAAACGAGATGCCGCATTTCATTTCTATGTTCCGTAATAAGATATAATATTCATTGTGTAATGTTATGTATACCTCGTATTCACTTCAGTGGAATGTAAGTGCGAAATTTCCTTGCTAGGAAATAGTGTTTGCAGATGTCTACGTATCGTAGCAATAGAGTTCTAATGCTTCTTAAAACGCGATATCGCATCTCACTGCTATGTTTCATGATAAGATATAATATTCATTGCGAAGTGTCATGCATATCTCGTATTCACTTCAAAAGAATGTAAATGCGTCACTTCCATGCTAGGAAATAGCGTTTGCAGATGTCTACGTATCGCAGCAATAGAGATCCAATGCTTCCTAACACGCGATATCGCATCTCTCTTCTATGTTTCATGATAAGATATAATATTCACTACGAAGTGTCATGTATACCTCGTATTCACTTCAAATGAATGTAAATGCCACACTTCCATGCTAGGAAATAGCGTTTGCAGATGTCTACGTATCACAGCAATAGAGTACTAATGCTTCTTAAAACGAGATGTCGTATTTCATTTCTATGTTCCGTAATAAGATATAATATTCATTGTGTAATGTTATGTATACCTCGTATTCACTTCAGTGGAATGTAAGTGCGAAATTTCCTTTGCAGATGTCTACGTATCGTAGCAATAGAGTTCTAATGCTTCTCAAAACGCGATATAGCACCTCATTCCTATGTTTCATAATAAGCTATAATATTCATTGCAAAGTGTCATGTATATCTCGTATTCACTTCAAAAGAATGTAAATGCGACACTTCCATGCAAGGAAATAGCGTTTGCAGATGTCTACGTATCGCAGCAATAGAGTCCTAATGCTTCCTAAAACGCGATATCGCATCTCACTGCTATGTTTCATGATAAGATATAATATTCATTATGGAGTGTTATGTATACCTCGTACTCACTTCAAAAGAATGTAAATGCGACCCTTCCATGCTAGGAAATAGCCTTTGCAGATGTCTACGTATCGCAGCAATAGAGTTCTAATGCGTCTTAAAACGCGATATCGCATCTCACTGCTATGTTTCATGATAAGATATAATATTCATTATGGAGTGTTATGTGTACCTCGTACTCACTTCAAATGAATGTAAATGTGACACTTCAATGCTAGGAAATAGCGTTTGCAGATGTCTACGTATCGCTTCAATAGAGTTCCAATGCTTCCTAACACGCGATATCGCATCTCTCTTCTATGTTTCATGATAAGGTGTAATATTCATTGCGAAGTGTCATGTATACCTCGTATTCACTTCAAATGAACGTAAATAAGACACTTCCATGCTAGGAAATAGCGTTTGCAGATGTCTACGTATCGTAGCAATGGAGTTCTAATGCTTTTTAGAACGCGATATCGCATCTCACTTCTATGTTTCATGATAAGATATAATATTCACTACGAAGTGTCATGTATACCTCGTATTCACTTCAAATGAATGTAAATGCCACACTTCCATGCTAGGAAATAGCGTTTGCAGATGTCTACGTATCACAGCAATAGAGTACTAATGCTTCTTAAAACGAGATGTCGTATTTCATTTCTATGTTCCGTAATAAGATATAATATTCATTGTGTAATGTTATGTATACCTCGTATTCACTTCAGTGGAATGTAAGTGCGAAATTTCCTTTGCAGATGTCTACGTATCGTAGCAATAGAGTTCTAATGCTTCTCAAAACGCGATATAGCACCTCATTCCTATGTTTCATAATAAGCTATAATATTCATTGCAAAGTGTCATGTATATCTCGTATTCACTTCAAAAGAATGTAAATGCGACACTTCCATGCAAGGAAATAGCGTTTGCAGATGTCTACGTATCGCAGCAATAGAGTCCTAATGCTTCCTAAAACGCGATATCGCATCTCACTGCTATGTTTCATGATAAGATATAATATTCATTATGGAGTGTTATGTATACCTCGTACTCACTTCAAAAGAATGTAAATGCGACCCTTCCATGCTAGGAAATAGCCTTTGCAGATGTCTACGTATCGCAGCAATAGAGTTTTAATGCGTCTTAAAACGCGATATCGCATCTCACTGCTATGTTTCATGATAAGATATAATATTCATTATGGAGTGTTATGTGTACCTCGTACTCACTTCAAATGAATGTAAATGTGACACTTCAATGCTAGGAAATAGCGTTTGCAGATGTCTACGTATCGCTTCAATAGAGTTCCAATGCTTCCTAACACGCGATATCGCAACTCTCTTCTATGTTTCATGATAAGGTGTAATATTCATTGCGAAGTGTCATGTATACCTCGTATTCACTTCAAATGAACGTAAATAAGACACTTCCATGCTAGGAAATAGCGTTTGCAGATGTCTACGTATCGTAGCAATGGAGTTCTAATGCTTTTTAGAACGCGATATCGCATCTCACTTCTATGTTTCATGATAAGATATAATATTCACTACGAAGTGTCATGTATACCTCGTATTCACTTCAAATGAATGTAAATGCCACACTTCCATGCTAGGAAATAGCGTTTGCAGATGTCTACGTATCACAGCAATAGAGTACTAATGCTTCTTAAAACGAGATGTCGTATTTCATTTCTATGTTCCGTAATAAGATATAATATTCATTGTGTAATGTTATGTATACCTCGTATTCACATCAGTGGAATGTAAGAGCGAAATTTCCTTGCTAGGAAATAGCGTTTGCAGATGTCTACGTATCGTAGCAATAGAGTTCTAATGCTTCTCAAAACGCGATATAGCACCTCATTCCTATGTTTCATGATAAGCTATAATATTCATTGCAAAGTGTCATGTATATCTCGTATTCACTTCAAAAGAATGTAAATGCGACACTTCCATGCTAGGAAATAGCGTTTGCAGATGTCTACGTATCGCAGCAATAGAGTCCTAATGCTTCCTAAAACGCGATATCGCATCTCACTGCTATGTTTCATGACAAGATATAATATTCATTATGGAGTGTTATGTATACATCGTACTCACTTCAAAAGAAAGTAAATGCGACACTTCCATGCTAGGAAGTAGCGTTTGCAGATGTCTACGTATCGTAGCAATAGGGTCCTAATGCTTCTTAAAATGCGATATCGCATCACACTTCTATGTTTCATGATAAGATATAATATTCATTGCGAAGTGTCATGTATACCGCGATTTCACTTCACAAGAATGTAAATGCGACACTTCCTTGCTAGGAAATATTGTTTGCAGATGTCTACGTATCACAGCAATAGAGTACTAATGCTTCTTAAAACGAGATGTCGTATTTCATTTCTATGTTTCGTAATAAGGTATAATATTCATTGTGTAATGTTATGTATACCTCGTATTCACTTCAGTGGAATGTAAGTGCGAAATTTCCTTGCTAGGAAATAGAGTTTGCAGATGTCTACGTATAATAGCAATAGAGTTCTAATGCTTCTCAAAACGCGATATAGCACCTCTTTCCTATGTTTCATGATAAGATATAGTATTCATTGCGAAGTGTCATGTATATCTCGTATTCACTTCAAAAGAATGTAAAGGCGACACTTCCATGCTAGGAAATAGCGTTTGCAGATGTCTACGTATCGCAGCAATAGAGTCCTAATGCTTCCTAAATCGCGATATCGCATCTCACTGCTATGTTTCATGATAAGATATAATATTCATTATGGAGTGTTATGTATACCTCGTACTCACTTCAAATGAATGTAAATGTGACACTTCAATGCTAGGAAATAGCGTTTGCAGATGTCTACGTATCGTAGCAATAGAATTCTAATGCTTCTTAAAACGCGATATCGCATCTCACTGCTATGTTTCATGTTAAGATATAATATTCAATATGGAGTGTTATGTATACCACGTACTCACTTCAAAAGAATGTAAATGCGACCCTTCCATGCTAGGAAATAGCCTTTGCAGATGTCTACGTATCGTAGCAATAGAGTTCTAATGCGTCTTAAAACGAGATGCCGCATTTCATTTCTATGTTCCGTAATAAGATATAATATTCATTGTGTAATGTTATGTATACCTCGTATTCACTTCAGTGGAATGTAAGTGCGAAATTTCCTTGCTAGGAAATAGCGTTTGCAGATGTCTACGTATCGAAGCAACAGTGTTCTAATTCTTCATAAATCGCGATATTGCATCTCATCTTTATGTTTCATGATAAGATATATTATTCATTGCGGAGTGTTATGTATACCTCGTATTCACTTCAAAAGAATGTAAATGCGACACTTCCTTGCTAGGAAATATTGTTTGCAGATGTCTACGTATCACAGCAATAGAGTACTAATGCTTCTTAAAACGAGATGTCGTATTTCACTTCTATGTTTCGTAATAAGATATAATATTCATTGTGTAATGTTATGTATACCTCGTATACACTTCAGTGGCATGTAAGTGCGAAACTCCCTTGTTAGGAAGTAGCGTTTGCAGATGTCTACGTATCGAACCAATAGAGTTCTAATGCTTCTTAAATCGCGACATCGCATCTCATTTCTATGTTTCATGACAATATATAATATTCATTGCGATGGGTCATGTATACCTCGCATACACTTAAAATGTATGTAAATGCGACACTTCCTTGCTAGGAAATAGCGTTTGCAGATGTCTACGTATCGAAGAAATAGATTTCTAAAGCTTGCTAATTCGCGATATCGCATCTCATATCTATGTTTCATGATAATATATAATATTCATTGCGAAGTTTCATGTATACCTCGCATACAATTCAAACGAATGTGAATGCGACAGTTCCTTGCTAGGAAATAGTGTTTGCAGATGTCTACGTGTCGAAGCAATAGCGTTCTATTGCTTCTTAAATCGTCATATCGCATCTCAATTCTATGTTTCATGATAAGATATAATATTCATTGTGAAGTGTCATGTATACCTCGTATTCCTTTCAAAAGAATGTAAATGCGACACTCCCTTCTTAGGAAGCAGCGTTTGCAGATGTCTACGTATGGAACCAATAGAGTTCTAATGCTTCTTAGATCGCCATATCGCATCTCATTTGTATGTTTCATGATAAGATATAATATTCATTGCGAAGTGTCATGCATACCTCGTATTCCTTTCAAAAGAATGTGAATGCGACAGTTCCTTGCTAGGAAATAGTGTTTGCAGATATCTACGTATCGAAGCAATACGGATCTAATGCTTCTTAAATCGCCATATCGCTTCTCATTTCTATGTTTCATGACAATATATAATATTCACTGCGAAGTGCCATGTATATCTCGCATACAATTCAAACGAATGTGAATGCGACAGTTCCTTGCTAGGAAATAGTGTTTGCAGATATCTACGTATCGAAGCAATAGAGTTCTAATGCTTCTTATATCGCGATATCGCATCTCATTTCTATGTTTCATGATAAGATATAATATTCATTGTGCAGTGTTATGTATACCTCGTATTCACGTCAAAAGAATGTAAATGCGACACTTCCTTGCTAGGAAATAGCGTTTGCAGATGTCTACCTATCGCGGCATTAGATTTCTAATGCTTCTCAAAACGCGATATCGCATCTCATTTCTATGTTTCATGATAAGATATAATATTCATTGTGGAATGTTATGTATACCTCGTATTCGTTTCAAAAGAATGTAAATGCGACACTTACTTGCTAGGAAGTAGCGTTTGCAGATGTCTACGTATCGAAGCAATAGACATCTAATGCTTCATATATTGCGATATCGCATCTCATTTCTATGTTTCATGATAAGATATAATATTCGCAGTGCAGTGTTATGTATACCTCTTATTCACGTCAAAAGAATGTAAATTCGACACTTCCTTGCTAGGAAATAGCGTTTGCAGATGTCTACGTATCGCGGCATTAGATTTCTAATGCTTCTCAAAACGCGATATCGCATCTCATTTCTATGTTTCATGATAAGATATAATATTCATTGTGGAATGTTATGTATACCTCGTATTCGTTTAAAAAGAATGTAAATGCGACACTTTTTTGCTAGGAAGTAGCGTTTGCAGATGTCTACGTGTCGAAGCAATAGTGTTCTAATGCTTCTTAAATCGTCATATCGCATCTCAATTCTATGTTTCATGATAAGATATAATATTCATTGTGAAGTGTCATGTATACCTCGTATTGCTTTCCAAAGAATGTAAATGCGACACTCCCTTGTTAGGAAGTAGCGTTTGCAGATGTCTACGTATCGAACCAATAGAGTTCTAATGCTTCTTAAATCGAAATGTCGCATCCCATTTCCACGTTTCATGATAAGATATAATATTTAATGTGCAGTGTTATGTACTCCTCGTATTCACTACAAAAGAAAGTGAATGCGACAATACTTTGCCTGGAAATAGCGTTTGCAGATGTCTCCGTATCGAAGAAATAGTGTTATAATGCTTCTCAAAACGCGATATCGCTACTCATTTCTATGTTTCATGATAAGATATAGTATTCATTGTGCAGTGTTATGTATACCTCGAATTCACTTCAATAGAATGTAAATGCTACAATTCCGTGCTAGGAAATAGCGTTTGCAGGTGTCTACGTATCGAAGCAATAGGTTTCTAAAGCTTGCTAATTCGCGATATCGCTTCTCATGTCTATGTTTCATGATAAGATATAATATTCATTGTGGCATGTTATGTATACTCCGTATTCACTTCAAAAGATTCTAAATGCGACACTTCCTTGCTATTTAATAGCGTTTTCAGATGTCTACGTATCGTAGCAATAGAGTTCTAACGCTTCTTAAAACGCAATATAGCATCACATTTCTATTTTTCATGATAAGATATAATATTCATTGTGCAGTGTTATGTATATCTCGTCTATACTTCAAATGGATGTAAATGCGACACTTCCTTGCTAGGAAATAGCGTTTGCAGATGTCTACGTATCGTGGCATTAGATTTCTAATGCTACTTAGATCGCGATATCACATCTCATTTATATGTTTCGTGATAGGATATAGTATTCATTGCGAAGTGTCATGTATACCTCGTATTCGCTCCAAACGAATGTAAATGCGACACTTCCTGGCTAGGAAATAGCGTTTGCAGATATCTGCGCATCGAGGCAGTAGGGATCTAATGCTTCTTAAAACGCGATGTCGCATCTCACTTCTATGTTACATGATAAGATATAATATTCATTGCGAAGTGTTATGTATACCTCGTATTCACATCAAAAGAATGTAAATCCGACTATTCCTTGCTAGGAAATAGCGATTGCAGATGCCAACGTATCGTAGTAATAGAGTTCTAATGCTTCTTAGATCGCGATATCGCATCTCATTTCTATGATTCGTGGTAAGTTGGGATATTCATTCCGAAGTGTCATGTATACATCGAATTCACTTCAAAAGAATGTAAATGCGACACTTCCATGCTAGGAAATAGCGTTTGCAGATATCTCCGCATCGAGGCAATATGGTTCTAATGCTTCTTAAAACGCGATATCGCATCTCACATCTATGTTACGTGATAAGATATAATGTTCATTGCGAAGTGTCATGTATACCTCGCATTCACTTCAAAATAATGTAAATGCGAATCTTCCTTGCTAGGAAATAGCGTTTGCAGATGTCTACGTATCGTAGCAACAGAGTTCTAATGTCTCTCAAAACGCGATATCGCATCTCATTTCTATGCTTCATGATAAGATATAATATTCATTGCGAAGTGTCATGTATACCTCGTATTCACTCCAAACGAATGTAAATGCGACACTTCCTTGCTAGGATATAGCGTTTGCAGATATCTGCGCATCGAGGCAGTAGGGATCTAATGCTTCTTAAAACGCGATATCGCTTCTCACTTCTATGTTACGTGATAAGATATAATGTTCATTGCGAAGTGTCATGCATACCTCGTATTCACTTCAAAAGAATGTAAATGCGACTATTCCTTGCTAGGATATAGCGTTTGCAGATGCCTACGTATCGTAGCAATAGAGTTCTAATGCTTCTTAGATCGCGATATCGCATCTCATTTATATGTTTCGTGATAAGATATAATATTCATTGCGAAGTGTTATGTATACCTCGTATTCACTTCAAAAGAATGTAAATGAAACACTTCCTTGTTAGGAAATAGCTTTTGCAGATGTCTACGT
Source organism: Xylocopa sonorina (assembly GCF_050948175.1). NCBI lineage: Eukaryota > Metazoa > Arthropoda > Insecta > Hymenoptera > Apidae > Xylocopa > Xylocopa sonorina. The sequence continues at coordinate 1,913,595 of NW_027490110.1, read as the reverse complement.
ATATTAGCAATAGAGTTCTAATACTTCTTAACACGAGACATCGCATCTCATTTCTATGTTTCATGAGAAGATATAATTTTCATTGCGAAGTGTCATGTATACCTCGTGTTCACTTCAGAAGAATACAAATGCGAATCTTCCTTACTAGGAAATAGCGTTTGCAGATGACTACGTATCGTAGCAATAGAGTTCTAATGCTTCTTAAAACGCGATATCGCATCTCACTTCTATGTTACGTGATAAGATATAATGTTCATTGCGAAGTGTCATGTATACCTCGCATTCACTTCAAAATAATGTAAATGCGAATCTTCCTTGCTAGGAAATAGCGTTTGCAGATGTCTACGTATCGTAGCAATAGAGTTCTAATGTCTCTCAAAACGCGATATCGCATCTCATTTCTATGCTTCATGATAAGATATAATATTCATTGCGAAGTGTCATGTATACCTGGTATTCACTCCAAACGAATGTAAATGCGACACTTCCTTGCTAGGATATAGCGTTTGCAGATATCTGCGCATCGAGGCAATAGGGATCTAATGCTTCTTAAAACGCGATATCGCTTCTCACTTCTATGTTACGTGATAAGATATAATGTTCATTGCGAAGTGTCATGCATACCTCGTATTCACTTCAAAAGAATGTAAATGCGACTATTCCTTGCTAGGATATAGCGTTTGCAGATGCCTACGTATCGTAGCAATAGAGTTCTAATGCTTCTTAGATCGCGATATCGCATCTCATTTATATGTTTCGTGATAAGATATAATATTCATTGCGAAGTGTTATGTATACCTCGTATTCACTTCAAAAGAATGTAAATGAAACACTTCCTTGTTAGGAAATAGCTTTTGCAGATGTCTACGTATATTAGCAATAGAGTTCTAATACTTCTTAACACGAGACATCGCATCTCATTTCTATGTTTCATGAGAAGATATAATTTTCATTGCGAAGTGTCATGTATACCTCGTGTTCACTTCAGAAGAATACAAATGCGAATCTTCCTTACTAGGAAATAGCGTTTGCAGATGACTACGTATCGTAGCAATAGAGTTCTAATGCTTCTTAAAACGCGATATCGCATCTCACTTCTATGTTACGTGATAAGATATAATGTTCATTGCGAAGTGTCATGTATACCTCGCATTCACTTCAAAATAATGTAAATGCGAATCTTCCTTGCTAGGAAATAGCGTTTGCAGATGTCTACGTATCGTAGCAATAGAGTTCTAATGTCTCTCAAAACGCGATATCGCATCTCATTTCTGTGCTTCATGATAAGATATAATATTCATTGCGAAGTGTCATGTATACCTCGTATTCACTCCAAACGAATGTAAATGCGACACTTCCTTGCTAGGAAATGGCGTTTGCAGATATCTGCGCATCGAGGCAATAGGGATCTAATGCTTCTTAAAACGCGATATCGCATCTCACTTCTATGTTACATGATAAGATATAATGTTCATAGCGAAGTGTCATGCATACCTCGTATTCACTTCAAAAGAATGTAAATGCGACTATTCCTTGCTAGGAAATAGCGTTTGCAGATGCCTACGTATCGTAGCAATAGAGTTCTAATGCTTCTTAGATCGCGACATCGCATCTCATTTAAATGTTTCGTGATAAGATATAATATTCATTGCGAAGTGTTATGTATACCTCGTATTCACTTCAAAGAATGTAAATGCGACACTTCCATGCTAGGAAATAGCGTTTGCTGATGTCTCCGCATCGAGGCAATGGAGTTCTAATGTCTCTCAAAACGCGATATCGCATCTCATTTCTATGCTTCATGATAAGATATAATATTCATTGCGAAGTGTCATGTATACCTCGTGTTCACTTCAGAAGAATATAAATGCGAATCTTCCTTGCTAGGAAATAGCGTTTGCAGATGACTACGTATCGTAGCAATAGAGTTCTAATGCTTCTTAAAACGCGATATCGCATCTCACTTCTATGTTACGTGGTAAGATATACTGTTCATTGCGAAGTGTCATGTATACCTCGCATTCACTTCAAAATAATGTAAATGCGAATCTTCCTTGCTAGGAAATAGCGTTTGCAGATGTCTACGTATCGTAGCAATGGAGTTCTAATGTCTCTCAAAACGCGATGTCGCATCTCATTTCTATGCTTCATGATAAGATATAATATTCATTGCGAAGTGTCATGTATACCTCGTTTTCACTTCAGAAGAATGTAAATGCGAATCTTCCTTGCTAGGAAATAGCGTTTGCAGATGACTACGTATCGTAGCAATAGAGTTCTAATGCTTCTCAAAACGCGATATCGCATCTCATTTCGATGCTGCATGATAAGATATAATATTCATAGCGAAGTGTCATGTATACCTCGTATTCACTCCAAACGAATGTAAATGCGACACTTCCTTGCTAGGAAATAGCGTTTGCAGATATCTGCGCATCGAGGCAATAGGGATCTAATGCTTCTTAAAACGCGATATCGCATCTCACTTCTATGTTACATGATAAGATATAATGTTCATTGCGAAGTGTCATGCATACCTCGTATTCACTTCAAAAGAATGTAAATGCGACTATTCGTTGCTAGGAAATAGCGTTTGCAGATGTCTACGTATCGTAGCAGTAGAGTTCTAATGCTTCTTAAAGCGCGATATAGCGTTCCATTTCAATGTTTCATAATAAGATATAATATCCATTGCGAAGTGTCATGTATACCTCGTATTCACTCCAAACGAATGTAAATGCGACACATCCTTGCTAGGAAATGGCGTATTCAGATGTCTACGTATCGTAGCAATAGAGTTCTAATGCTACTTAAATCGCGATACCGCATCTCACTTTTATGTTACATGATAAGATATAATGTTCATTGCGAAGTGTCATATATACCTCGTATTCACTTCAAAAGAATGTAAATGCTAATCTTCCTTGCTAGGAAATAGCGTCTGCAGATGTCTACGCGTCGAGGCAATAGAGTTCTAATGCTTCTTAAAACGCGACATCGAATCTCAATTCTATGTTTCATTATGAGATATAATATTCATTGCGAAGTGTCATGTATACCTCGAATTCACTTCAAAAGAATGTAAATGCGAAACTTCCATGCTAGGAAATAGCGTTTGCAGATGACTACGTATCGGAGCAATGGAGTTCTAATGCTTCTCAAAACGAGATATCGGATCTCATTTCTATGCTTCATGATAAGATATAATATTCATTGCGAAGTGTCATGTATACCTCGTATTCCCTCCAAACGAATGTAAATGCGACACTTCCTTGCTAGGAAATGGCGTATTCAGATGCCTACGTATCGTAGCAATAGAGTTCTAATGCTTCTTAGATCGCGATATCGCATCTCATTTCTATGTTTTGTAATGAGTTATAATATTCATTCCGAAGTGTCATGTAAACCTCGAATTCACTTCAAAAGAATGTAAATGCGACACTTCCATGCTAGGGAATAGCGTTTGCAGATGTCTACGTATCGCAGCAATAGAGTTCCAATGCTTCCTAAAACGCGATATCGCATCACTCTTCTATGTTTCATGATAAGGTATAATATTCATAGCGAAGTGTCATATATACCTCGTATTCACTTCAAATGAATGTAAATGCGACACTTCCATGCTAGGAAATAGCGTTTGCAGATGTCTACGTATCGTAGCAATAGAGTTCTAGCGCTTCTAAAAACGCGATATAGCACCTCATTCCTATGTTTCATGATAAGATATAATATTCATTGCGAAGTGTCATGTATACCTCGATTTCTCTTCACAAGAATGTAAATGCGACACTTCCTTGCTAGGAAATAGAGTTTGCAGATGTCTACGTATCGCAGCAATAGAGTTCCAATGCTTCCTAAAACGCGATATCGCATCTCCCTTCTATGTTTCATGATAAGGTATAATATTCATTGCGAAGTGTCATGTATACCTCGTATTCACTTCAAATGAATGTAAATGCGACACTTCCATGCTAGGAAATAGCGTTTGCAGATGTCTACGTATCACAGCAATAGAGTACTAATGCTTCTTAAAACGAGATGTCGTATTTCATTTCTATGTTTCGTAATAAGATATACTATTCATTGTGTAATGTTATGTATACCTCGTATTCACTTCAGTGGAATGTAAGTGCGAAATTTCGTTGCTAGGAAATAGAGTTTGCAGATGTCAACGTATATTAGCAATAGAGTTCTAATGCTTCTCAGAACGCGATATAGCACCTCATTCCTATGTTTCATGATAAGATATAATATTCATTATGGAGTGTTATGTATACCTCGTACTCACTTCAAAAGAAAGTAAATGCGACCCTTCCATGCTAGGGAATAGCCTTTGCAGATGTCTACGTATCGTAGCAATAGTTTTCTAATGCTTCTTAAAACGCGAAATCGCATCTCACTGCTATGTTTCATGAAAGGATATAATATTCATTGCGAAGTGTCATGTATACCTCGTATTCACTTCAAAAGAATGTAAATAAGGCACTTCCATGCTAGGAAATAGCGTTTGCAAATGTCTAGGTATCGTAGCAAAAGAGTTCTAATGCTTCTTAGAACGCGATATCGCATCTCACATCTATGTTTCATGATAAGATATAATATTCATTGCGAAGTGTCATGTATACCTCGTATTCACTTCAAAAGAATGTAAATATGACACTTCCATGCTAGGAAATAGCATTTGCAGATGTCTACGTATCGTAGCAATAGAGTTCTAATGCGTCTTAAAACGAGATGCCGCATTTCATTTCTATGTTTCGTGTTAAGATATAATATTCATTATGGAGTGTTATGTATACATCGTACTCACTTCAAAAGAGTGTAAATGCGACCCTTCCATGCTAGGAAATAGCGTTTGCAGATGTCTACGTATCGTAGCAATAGAGTTCTAATGCTTCTTAGAACGCGATATCGCATCTCACTTCTATGTTTCATGATAAGAAATAATATTCGTTGCGAAGTGTCATGTATACCTCGTATTCACATCAGAAGAATGTAAATGCGACACTTCCATGCTAGGAAGTAGCGTTTGCAGATGTCTACGTATCGTAGCAATAGGGTTCTAATGCTTCTTAGAACCCGATATCGCATCTCACTTCTATGTTCCATAATAAGATATAATATTCATTGCGAAGTGTCATGTATACCTCGATTTCACTTCACAAGAATGTAACTGCGACACTTCCTTGCTAGGAAATATTGTTTGCAGATGTCTACGTATCACAGCAATAGAGTACTAATGATCCTTAAAACGAGATGTCGTATTTCATTTCTATGTTTCGTAATAAGATATAATATTCATTGTGTAATGTTACGTATACCTCGTATTCACTTCAAAAGAATGTAAATGCGACACTTCCATGCTAGGAAATAGCGTTTGCAGATGTCTACGTGTCGTAGCAATAGAGTTCTAATGCTTCTTAAAACGCGATATCGCATCTCACTGCTATGTTTCATGATAAGATATAATATTCATTTTGGAGTGTTATGTGTACCTCGTACTCACTTCAAAAGAATGTAAATGCGACCCTTCCATTCTAGGAAAAAGCGTTTGCAGATGTCTACGTATCGTAGCAATAGAGTTCTAGTGCTTCTTAAAACGCGATAAAGCATCTCACTTCTATGTTTCATGATAAGATATAATATTCAGTGCGATTTGTCATGTATACCTCGAATTCACTTCACAAGAATGTAAATGCGACACTTGCTTGCTAGGAAATAATGTTTGCAGATGTCTACGTATCACAGTAATAGAGTACTAATGCTTCTTAAAACGAGATGTCGTATTTCATTTCTATGTTTCATAATGAGATATAATACACATTATGTAATGTTATGTATACCTCGCATTCACTTCAGTGGAATGTAAGTGCCACATGTCCATGCTAAGAAATAGAGTTTGCAGATGTCTACGGAAATTAGCAATTGAGTTCTAATGCTTCTCAAAACGCGACATAGCACCTCATTCCTATGTTTCATGATAAGATATAATATTCATTTCGAAGTGTCATGTATATCTCGTATTCACTTCAAAAGAATGTAAATGCGACATTTCCATGCTTGGAAATAGCGTTTGCAGATGTCTACGTATCGTAGCAATAGAGTTCTAATGCATCTTAAAACGCGATATCGCATCTCACTGCTATGTTTCATGATAAGATATAATATTCATTATGGAGTGTTATGTATACCTCGTACTCACTTCAAAAGAATGTAAATGCGTCCCTTCCATTCTAGGAAATAGCGTTTGCAGATGTCTACGTATCGCAGCAATAGGGTTCTAATGCTTCCTAAAACGCGATATCGCATCTCACTTTTATGATACATGATAAGATATAATGTTCATTGCGAAGTGTCATGTATACCTCGTATTCACTTCAAACGAATGTAACTGCGACACTTCCATGCTAGGAAATAGCGTTTGCAGATGTCTACGCATCGTAGCAATAGAGTTCTAATGGTTCTCAAAACGCGATATAGCACCTCATTCCTATGTTTCATGATAAGATATAATATTCATTGCGAAGTGTCATGTATATCTCGTATTCACTTCAAACGAATGTAAATGCGACACTTCCATGCTGGGTAATAGCGTTTGCAGATGTCTACGTATCGTAGCAATAGAGTTCTAATGCTTCTTAAAACGCGATATCGCATCTCACTGCTATGTTTCATGAGAAGATATAATATTCATTGCGAAGTGTCATGTATATCTCGTATTCACATCAAAAGAATGTAAATGCGACACTTCCATGCTAGGGAATAGCGTTTGCAGATGTCTACGTATCGCAGCAATAGAGTTCCAATGCTTCCTAAAACGCGATATCGCATCACTCTTCTATGTTTCATGATAAGGTATAATATTCATAGCGAAGTGTCATATATACCTCGTATTCACTTCAAATGAATGTAAATGCGACACTTCCATGCTAGGAAATAGCGTTTGCAGATGTCTACGTATCACAGCAATAGAGTACTAATGCTTCTTAAAACGAGATGTCGTATTTCATTTCTATGTTTCGTAATAAGATATACTATTCATTGTGTAATGTTATGTATACCTCGTATTCACTTCAGTGGAATGTAAGTGCGAAATTTCGTTGCTAGGAAATAGAGTTTGCAGATGTCTACGTATATTAGCAATAGAGTTCTAATGCTTCTCAGAACGCGATATAGCACCTCATTCCTATGTTTCATGATAAGATATAATATTCATTATGGAGTGTTATGTATACCTCGTACTCACTTCAAAAGAAAGTAAATGCGACCCTTCCATGCTAGGGAATAGCCTTTGCAGATGTCTACGTATCGTAGCAATAGATTTCTAATGCTTCTTAAAACGCGAAATCGCATCTCACTGCTATGTTTCATGAAAGGATATAATATTCATTGCGAAGTGCCATGTATACCTCGTATTCACTTCAAAAGAATGTAAATAAGACACTTCCATGCTAGGAAATAGCGTTTGCAGATGTCTACGTATCGTAGCAAAAGAGTTCTAATGCTTCTTAGAACGCGATATCGCATCTCACATCTATGTTTCATGATAAGATATAATATTCATTGCGAAGTGTCATGTATACCTCGTATTCACTTCAAAAGAATGTAAATATGACACTTCCATGCTAGGAAATAGCATTTGCAGATGTCTACGTATCGTAGCAATAGAGTTCTAGTGCTTCTTAAAACGCGATAAAGCATCTCACTTCTATGTTTCATGATAAGATATAATATTCAGTGCGATTTGTCATGTATACCTCGAATTCACTTCACAAGAATGTAAATGCGACACTTCCTTGCTAGGAAATAATGTTTGCAGATGTCTACGTATCACAGCAATAGAGTACTAATGCTTCTTAAAACGAGATGTCGTATTCCATTTCTATGTTTCATAATGAGATATAATACACATTATGTAATGTTATGTATACCTCGCATTCACTTCAGTGGAATGTAAGTGCCACATGTCCATGCTAAGAAATAGAGTTTGCAGATGTCTACGGAAATTAGCAATTGAGTTCTAATGCTTCTCAAAACGCGATATAGCACCTCATTCCTATGTTTCATGATAAGATATAATATTCATTTCGAAGTGTCATGTATATCTCGTATTCACTTCAAAAGAATGTAAATGCGACATTTCCATGCTTGGAAATAGCGTTTGCAGATGTCTACGTATCGTAGCAATAGAGTTCTAATGCATCTTAAAACGCGATATCGCATCTCACTGCTATGTTTCATGATAAGATATAATATTCATTATGGAGTGTTATGTATACCTCGTACTCACTTCAAAAGAATGTAAATGCGTCCCTTCCATTCTAGGAAATAGCGTTTGCAGATGTATACGTATCGTAGCAATAGAGTTCTAGTGCTTCTTAAAACGCGATAAAGCATCTCACTTCTATGTTTCATGATAAGATATAATATTCAGTGCGATTTGTCATGTATACCTCGATTTCACTTCACAAGAATGTAAATGCGACACTTCCTTGCTAGGAAATATTGTTTGCAGATGTCTACGTATCACAGCAATAGAGTACTAATGCTTCTTAAAGCGAGATGTCGTATTTAATTTCTATGTTCCGTAATAAGATATAATATTCATTGTGTAATGTTATGCATACCTCGTATTCACTTCAAAAGTATGTAAGTGCGAAATTTCCTTGCTAGGAAATAGAGTTTGCAGATGTCTACGTATATTAGCAATAGAGTTCTAATGCTTCTCATAACGCGATATAGCACCTCATTCCTATGTTTCATGATAAGATATAATATTCACTGCGAAGTCTCATGCATATCTCGTATTCACTTCAAAAGAATGTAAATGCGTCACTTCCATGCTAGGAAATAGCGTTTGCAGATGTCTACGTATCGCAGCAATAGGGTTCTAATGCTTCCTAAAACGCGATATCGCACCTCTCTTCTATGTTTCATGATAAGATATAATATCCATTATGGAGTGTTATGTATACCTCGTAATCACTTCAAAAGAATGTAAATGCGACCCTTCCATGCTGGGAAATAGCCTTTGCAGATGTCTACGTATAGTAGCAATAGGGTTCTAATGCTTCTTAGAACGCGATATCGCATCTCACTTGTATGTTCCATGATAAGATATAATATTCATTGCGAAGTGTCATGTATACCTCGATTTCACTTCACAAGAATGTAAATGCGACACTTCCTTGCTAGGAAATATTGTTTGCAGATGTCTACGTATCACAGCAATAGAGTACTAATGATTCTTAGAACGAGATGTCGTATTTCATATCTATGTTTCGTAATAGGATATAATATTCATTGTGTAATGTTATGTATACCTCGTACCCACTTCAATGGAATGTAAGTGCGACATTTCCTTGCTAGGAAATAGAGGTTACAGATGTCTACGTATATTAGCAATAGAGTTCTAATGCTTCTCAAAACGCGATATAGCACCTCATTCCTATGTTTCATGATAAGATATAATATTCATTGCGAAGTGTCATGTATACCTCGTATTCACTTCAAATGAATGTAAATGCGACACTTCCATGCTAGGAAATAGCGTTTGCAGATGTCTACGTATCGTAGCAATAGAGTTCTAGTGCTTCTTAAAACGAGATGTCGCATTTCATTTCTATATTTCGTGATAAGATATAATATTCATTGTGGAGTGTTACGTATACATCGTATTAACTTCAAAAGAATTTAAATGCGACACTTCCTTGCTAGGAAATATTGTTTGCAGATGTCTACGTATCGTAGCAATAGAGTTCTAATGCTCCTTTAAACGCGATATAGCATCTCACTTCTATGTTTCATGATAAGATATAATATTCATTTCGAAGTGTCATGTATACCTCGTATTCACTTCAAAAGAATGTAAATGCGACACTTCCTTGCTAGGAAATATTGTTTGCAGATGTCTACGTATCGTAGCAATAGAGTTCTAAAGCTACTTAAAACGCGATATCGCATCTCACTTCTATGTTTCATGATAAGATATAATATTCATTGCGAAGTGTCATGTATACCTCGTACTCACTTCAAAAGGATGTAAATGCGACACTTACTTGCTAGGAAATAGCGTTTCCAGATGACTACGTGTCGAAACAAAAAAGTTCTAATGATTCTTAAAATGCCATATCGCATCTCACTTCTATGTTTCATGATAAGATATAATATTCATTGCGAAGTGTCATGTATACCTCGTATTGACTTCAAAAGAATGTAAATGCGACACTTCCATGCTAGGAAGTAGCGTTTGCAGATGTCTACGTATCGTAGCAATAGAGTTCTAATGCTTCTCAGAACGAGATATCGCATTTCATTTCTATGTTTCGTAATAAGATATAATATTCATTGTGGTGTGTTATGTATACCTCGTATTCACTTCAAAAGGATGTAAGTGCGACACTTCCTTGCTAGGAAATATTGTTTGCCTATGTCTACGTATCGTAGCAATAGAGTTCTAGTGCTTCTTAAAACGCGATATTGCATCACACTTCTATGTTTCATGATAAGATATAATATTCATTGCGAAGTGTCATGTATACCTCGATTTCACTTCACAAGAATGTAAATGCGACACTTCCATGGTAGGAAATATTGTTTGCAAGATGTCTACGTATCACAGCAATAGAGTACTAATGCTTCTTAAAACGAGATGTCGTATTTAACTTCTATGTTCCGTAATAAGATATAATATTCATTGTGTAATGTTATGCATACCTCGTATTCACTTCAAAAGTATGTAAGTGCGACACTTCCTTGCTAGGAAATATTGTTTGCAGATGTCTACGTATCGTAGCAATGAAGATCTAGTGCTTCTTAAATCACGATATCGCATCTCATTTCTATGTTTCGTGATAAGGTATAATATTCATTGCGAAGTGTCATGTATACATCGTATTCACTTCAAAAGAATGTAAATGCGACACTTTCATGCTAGGAAATATTGTTTGCAGATGTCTACGTATCGTCTCCAATAGAGCTCTAATGCCTCTCAAAACGCGAAATCGCAACTCATTCCTATGTTTCATGATAAGATATGATATTAATTGCGAAGTGCCATGTATACCTCGTACTCACTTCAAAAGAATGTAAATGCGACCCTTCCATTCTAGGAAATAGCGTTTGCAGATGTCTACGTATCGTAGCAATAGAGTTCTAGTGCTTCTTAAAACGCGATAAAGCATCTCACTTCTATGTTTCATGATAAGATATAATATCCATTATGGAGTGTTATGTGTACCTCGTACTCACTTCAAAAGAATGTAAATGCGACCCTTCCATGCTAGGAAATAGCATTTGCAGATGTCTACGTATCGTAGCAATAGGGTTCCAATGCTTCTTAGAACGCGATATCGCATCTCACTTCTATGTTCCATGATAAGATATAATATTAATTGCGAAGTGTCATGTATATCTCGTATTCACTTCAAAAGAATGTAAATGCGAAACTTCCATGCTAGGAAATAGCGTTTACAGATGTCTACGTATCCTAGCAATAGAGTTCTAATGCTTCTCATAACGCGATATCGCAACTCATTCCTATGTCTTATGAAAAGATATAATATTCATTGCGAAGTGTCATGTATACCTCGTATTCACTTCAAAAGAATGTAAATGCGACACTTGCATGCTAGGAAATAGCGTTTGCAGATGTCTACGTATCGTAGCAATAGGGTTCTAATGATCCTTAAAATGCCATATCGCATCTCACTTCTATGTTTTATGAAAAAATATAATATTCATTGCGAAGTGTCATGTATACCTCGATTTCACTTCACATGAATGTAAATGCGACACTTCCTTGCTAGGAAATATTGTTTGCAGAAGTCCACGTATCACAACAATAGAGTACTAATGCTTCTTAAAACGAGATGTCGTATTTAATCCCTATGTTTCATAATAAGATACAATATTCATTGTGTAATGTTATGTATACCTCGTATTCACTTCAATGGAATGTAAGTGCAACATTTTCTTGCTAGGAAATAGAGGTTGCAGATGTCTACGTATATTAGCAATAGAGTTCTAATGCTTCTCAAAACGCGATATAGCACCTCATTCCTATGTTTCATGATAAGATATAATATTCATTGCGAAGTGTCATGTATATCTCGTATTCACTTCCAAAGTATGTAAATGCGACACTTCCATGCTAGGAAATAGCGTTTGCAGATGTCTAGGCATCGTAGCAATAGAGTTCTGGCGCTTCTTAAATCGCGATATCGCATCTCACTTCTATGTTTCGTGATAAGATATAATATTCATTGTAGAGTGTTATGTATACCTCGATTTCACTTCACAAGAATGTAAATGCGACACTTCCTTGCTAGGAAATATTGTTTGCAAGATGTTTACGTATCACAGCAATAGAGTACTAATGCTTCTTAAAACGAGATGTCGTATTTAATTTCTATGTTCCGTAATAAGATATAATATTCATTGTGTAATGTTATGCATACCACGTATTCACTTCAAAAGTATGTAAGTGCGGCACTTCCTTGCTAGGAAATATTGTTTGCAGATGTCTACGTATCGTAGCAATGAAGTTTTAGTGCTTCTTAATTCACGATATCGCATCTCATTTCTATGTTTCGTTGTAAGGTGTAATATTCATTGCGAAGTGTCATGTATACATCGTACTCACTTCAAAAGAATGTAAATGCGACACTTTCTTGCTAGGAAATATTGTTTGCAGATGTATACGTATCGTCGCAATGGAGCCCTAATGCTTCTCAAAACGCGAAATCGCAACTCATTCCTATGTTTCATGATAAGATATAATATTAATTGCGAAGTGTCATGTATATCTCGTATTCGCTTCAAAAGAATGTAAATGCGAAACTTCCATGCTAGGAAATAGCGTTTGCAGATGTCTACGTATCCTAGCAATAGAGTTCTAATGCTTCTCAAAACGAGATATCGCAAATCATTCCTATGTTTCATGATAAGATATAATATTCATTGCGATGTGTCATGTATATCTCGTATTCACTTCAAAAGAATGTAAATGCGACACTTACATGCTAGGAAATAGCGTTTGCAGATGTCTACGTATCGTAGCAATAGAGTTCTAATGATTCTTAAAATGCCATATCGCATCTCACTTCTATGTTTCATGATAAGATATAATATTCATTGCGAAGAGTCATGTATACCTCGTATTCACTTCAAAAGAATGAAAATGTGACACTTCCTTGCTAGGAAATATTGTTTGCAGATGTCTACGTATCGTAGCAATGAAGTTCTAGTGCCTCTTAAATCACGATGTCGCATCTCATTTCTATGTTTCGTGATAAGGTATAATATTCATTGCAAGTGTCATGTATACATCGTATTCACTTCAAAAGAATGTAAATGCGACACTTTCTTGCTAGGAAATGTTGTTTGCAGATGTCTACGTATCGTCGCAATAGAGCTCTAATGCTTCTCAAAACGCGAAATCGCAACTCATTCCTATGTTTCATGACAAGATATAATATTAGGTGCGAAGTGTCATGTATATCTCGTATTCACTTCAAAAGAATGTAAATGCGAAACTTCCATGCTAGGAAATAGCGTTTACAGATATCTACGTATCCTAGCAATAGAGTTCTAATGCTTCTCATAACGCGATATCGCAACTCATTCCTATGTTTTATGAAAAGATATAATATTCATTGCGAAGTGTCATGTATACCTCGTATTCACTTCAAAAGAATGTAAATGCGACACTTACATGCTAGGAAATAGCGTTTGCAGATGTCTACGTATCGTAGCAATAGGGTTCTAATGATTCTTAAAATGCCATATCGCATCTCACTTCTATGTTTCATGATAAGATATAATATTCATTGCGAAGAGTCATGTATACCTCGTATTCACTTCAAAAGAATGTAAATGCGAAACTTCCATGCTAGGAAATAGCGTTTACAGATGTCTACGTATCCTAGCAATAGAGTTCTAATGCTTCTCAAAACGCGATATCGCAACTCATTCCTATGTTTTATGAAAAGATATAATATTCATTGCGAAGTGTCATGTATACCTCGATTTCACTTCACATGAATGTAAATGCGACACTTCCTTGCTAGGAAATATTGTTTGCAGAAGTCCACGTATCACAACAATAGAGTACTAATGCTTCTTAAAACGAGATGTCGTATTTAATCCCTATGTTTCATAATAAGATACAATATTCATTGTGTAATGTTATGTATACCTCGTATTCACTTCAATGGAATGTAAGTGCGACATTTCCTTGCTAGGAAATAGAGGTTGCAGATGTCTACGTATATTAGCAATAGAGTTCTAATGCTTCTGAAACGCGATATAGCACCTCATTCCTATGTTTCATGATAAGATATAATATTCATTGCGAAGTGTCATGTATATCTCGTATTCAATTCAAAAGTATGTAAATGCGACACATCCATGCTAGGAAATAGCGTTTGCAGATGTCTAGGCATCGTAGCAATAGAGTTCTAGCGCTTCTTAAATCGCGATATCGCATCTCACTTCTATGTTTCGTGATAAGATATAATATTCATTGTAAAGTGTTATGTATACCTCGAATTCACTACAAAAGAATGTAAATGCGACACTTCCGTGCTAGGAAAAAGCGTTTGCAGATGTCTACGTATCGTAGCAATAGGGTTCTAATGCTTCTTAAAACGCGATATCGCATCTCACTTCCATCTTTCATGATAAGATATAATATTTATTGCGAAGTGTCATGTATACCTCGTATTCACTTCAAAAGTATGTAAGTGCGACACTTCCTTGCTAGGAAATATTGCTTGCAGATGTCTACGTATCGTAGCAATGAAGTTTTAGTGCTTCTTAAATCACGATATCGCATCTCATTTCTATGTTTCGTGATAAGGTGTAATATTCATTGCGAAGTGTCATGTGTACATCGTATTCACTTCAAAAGAATGTAAATGCGACACTTTCTTGCTAGGAAATATTGTTTGCAGATGTATACGTATCGTCGCAATAGAGCTCTAATGCTTCTCAAAACGCGAAATCGCAACTCATTCCTATGTTTCATGATAAGATATAATATTAATTGCGAAGTGTCATGTATATCTCGTATTCATTTCAAAAGAATGTAAATGCGAAACTTCCATGCTAGGAAATAGCGTTTGCAAATGTCTACGTATCCTAGCAATAGAGTTCTAATGCTTCTCAAAACGAGATACCGCAAATCATTCCTATGTTTCATGATAAGATATAATATTCATTGCGAAGTGTCATGTATATCTCGTATTCACTTCAAAAGAATGTAAATGCGAAACTTCCATGCTAGGAAATAGCGTTTGCAGATGTCTACGTATCGTAGCGATAGAGTTCTATTGCTTCTTAGAATGCGATATCGCATATCACTTCTATGTTTCATGATAAGATGTAATATTCATTGCGAAGTGTCATGTATACCTCGTATTCACTTCAAATGAATGTAAATGCGAAACTTCCATGCTAGGAAATAGCGTTTGCAGATGTCTACGTATCGTAGCGATAGAGTTCTAATGCTTCTTAAAACGAGATGTCGCATTTCATTTCCATGATTCGTTATAAGAAATAATATTCATTGTGGAGTGTCATGTATACCTTGTACTCACATCACAGGAATGTAAATGCGACACATTCATGCAAGGAAATAGCGTTTGCAGATGTCAACGTATATTAGCAATAGAGATCTAATGCTTCTCAATACGCGATATCGCATCTCATTCCTATGTTTCATTATAAGATATAATACTCATTGCGAAGAGTCACGTATACCTCGTATTCACTTCAAATGAATGTAAATGTGACACTTCCATGCTAGGAAATAGCGTTTGCAGATGTCTACGTATCGTAGCAATAGAGTTCTAATGCTTCTCAAAACGCGATATCGCATCTCATTTCTATGTTTCCTGATAAGATATAATATTCATTGCGATGTGTCATGTACACCTCGTATTCACTTCAAAAGAATGTAAATATGACACTTCCATGCTAGGAAATAGCGTTTGCAGATGTCTACGTATCGTAGCAATAGAGTTCTAATGCTTCTTAAAACGCGACATCGCATCTCACTGCTATGTTTCATGAGAAGATATAATACTCATTATGGAGAGTTATGTATACCTCGTACTCACTGCAAAAGAATGTAAATGCGACCCTTCCATGCTAGGAAATAGCGTTTGCAGGTGTCTACGTATCGTAGCAATTGCCTTCTACTGCTTCTTAGAACGCGATATCGCATCCCACTTCTATGTTTCATGATAAGATATAATATTCATTGCGAAGTTTCATGTATACATCGTATTCACTTCAAAGGATTGTAAATATGACACTTCCAATCTAGGAAATAGCGTTTGCAGATGTCTACGTATCGTAGCAATAGAGTTCTAATGCTTCTTAAAATGAGATGCCGCGTTTCATTTCTATGTTTCGTGGTAAGATATAATATTCATTGTGGAGTGTTATGTATACCTCGTATTCACTTCAAAAGAATGTAAATGCGACACTTCCTTGCTAGGAAATAACATTTCCAGATGTCTGCGCATAGTAGCAATAGAGTTCTAGCGCTTCTTAAATCGCGATATCGCATCTCACTTCTATGTTTCGTGATAAGATATAATATTCATTGTAGAGTGTTATGTATACCTCGTATTCACTTCAAAAGAATGTAAAAGCGACACTTCCATGCTAGGATACAGCGTTTGCAGATGTCTACGTATCGTAGCAATAGAGTTCTAATGCTTCTTAGAACGCGATATCGCATCTCACTTCTATGTTTCATGATAAGATATAATATTCATTGCGAAGTGTCATGTATACCTCGTATTCACTTCAAATGAATGTAATTGCGACACTTCCATGCTAGGAAATAGCGTTTGCAGATGTCTACGTATCGTAGCAATAGAGTTCTAATGCTTCTTAAAACGAGATGTCGCATTTCATTTCTATGTTTCGTGATAAGAAATAATATTCATTGTGGAGTGTTATGTATACCTCGTATTCGCTTCAGATGGATGTAAGTGCGACATGTCCATGCTAGGAAATAGAGTTTGCAGATGTCTACGTATATTAGCGATAGAGTTCTAATGCTTCTCAAAACGCGATATAGCACCACATTCCTATGTTTCATGATAAGATATAATATTCATTGCGAAGTGTCATGTATACCTCGAATTCACTTCAAAAGAATGTAAATGCGACACTTCCATGCTAGGAAGTAGCGTTTGCAGATGTCTACGTATCGTAGCAATAGAGTTCTAATGCTTCATAAGCCGCGATATCGCATCTCACTGCTATGTTTCATGATAAGATATAATATTCATTGCGAAGTGTCATGTATACCTCGTATTCACTTCAAAAGAATGTAAATATGACACTTCCATGCTAGGAAATAGCGTTTGCAGATGTCTACGTATCGTAGCAATAGAGTTCTAATGCTTCTTAAAACGCGACATCGCATCTCACTGCTATGTTTCATGAGAAGATATAATACTCATTATGGAGAGTTATGTATACCTCGTACTCACTGCAAAAGAATGTAAATGCGACCCTTCCATGCTAGGAAATAGCGTTTGCAGGTGTCTACGTATCGTAGCAATTGCCTTCTACTGCTTCTTAGAACGCGATATCGCATCCCACTTCTATGTTTCATGATAAGATACAATATTCATTGCGAAGTTTCATGTATACCTCGTATTCACTTCAAAGGATTGTAAATATGACACTTCCAATCCAGGAAATAGCGTTTGCAGATGTCTACGTTTCGTAGCAATAGAGGTCTAATGCTTCTTAAAATGAGATGCCGCATTTCATTTCTATGTTTCGTGGTAAGATATAATATTCATTGTGGAGTGTTATGTATACCTCGTATTCACTTCAATAGAATGTAAATGCGACACTTCCTTGCTAGGAAATAACATTTCCAGATGTCTACGCATCGTAGCAATAGAGTTCTAATGCTTCTTAGAACGCGATATCGCATCTCACTGCTATGTTTCATGAGAAGATATAATATTCATTATGGACTGTTATGTATACCTCGTACTCACTTCAAAAGAATGTAAATGCGACCCTTCCATGCTAGGAAATAGCGTTTGCAGATGTCTACGTATCGTAGCAATAGAGTTCTAATGCTTCATAAGCCGCGATATCGCATCTCACTTCTATGTTTCATGATAAGATATAATATTCATTACGAAGTGTCATGTATACCTCGTATTCCCTCCAAAGGAATGTAAATGCGACACTTCGTTCCTAGGAAATGGCTTATTCAGATGTCCACGTATCGTAGCAATGGAGTTCTAATGCTACTTATATCGCGATATCGCAACGCATTTCTACGTTTCGTGATAAGATACAATATTCATTGCGAAGTGTCATGTACACCTCGTATTCACTTCAAAAGAATGTAAATGCCACACTCCCATGCTAGGAAATAGCGTCTGCAGATGTCTACGCGTCGAGGCAATAGAGTTCTAATGCTTCTTAAAACGCGATATCGCATGTCAATTCTATGTTTCATTATAAGATATATTATTCATTGCGAAGTGTCATGTATACCTCGTATTCACATCAAAAGAATGTAAATGCGACTATTCATTGCTAGGGCATAGCGTTTGCAGATGCCCACGTGTCGTAGCAATAGATTTCTAATGCTTCTTAGTTCGCGATATCGCATCTCATTTCTATGTTTCGTGACATGTTACAATATTCATTCCTAAGTGTCATGTAAACCTCGAATTCACTTCAAAAGAATGTAAATGCGACTATTGGTTGCCAGGAAATAGCGATTGCAGATGTCTACGTATCGTAGCAATAGTGTTCTAATGCTTCTCAAAACGCGATATCGCATCTCATTTCTAAGTTTCCTGATAAGATATAATATTCATTGCGGATTGTCATGTACAACTCGTATTCACTTCAAAAGATTGTAAATGCGACACTTCCATGCTAGGAAATAGCGTCTGCAGATGTCTACGCGTCAAGGCAATAGAGTTCTAATGCTTCTTAAAATGCGATATAGCATCTCACTTCTATGTTTCATGATATGATATAATATTCATTGCGAAGTGTCATGTATACCTCGTATTCCCTCCAAACGAATGTAAATGCGACACTTCCTTCCTAGGAAATGGCGTATTCAGATGTCCACGTATCGTAGCAATGGAGTTCTAATGCTACTTATATCGTGATATCGCAACGCATTTCTACGTTTCGTGATAAGATACAATATTCATTGCGAAGTGTCATGTAGACCCCGTATTCACTTCAAAAGAATGTAAATGCCACACTCCCATGCTAGGAAATAGCGTCTGCAGATGTGTACGCGTCGAGGCAATAGAGTTCGAATGCTTCCTAAAATGCGATATCGCATCTCACTTCTATGTTTCATGATGAGATACAATATTCATTGCGAAGTGTCATGTATACCTCGTATTCACCTCAAAAGTATGTAAATGCGACAGTTCCATGCTAGGAAATAGCGTTCGCAGATGTCTACGAATCGTAGCAATAGAGTCCTAATGCTTCCTAAAACGAGATATCGCATCTCATTTATATGTTTCGTGATAAGATATAATATTCAATGCGAAGTGTCATGTATACCTCGTATTCCCCCCAAACGAATGTAAATGCGACACTTCCTTGCTAGGAAATGGCGTATTCAGTTGTCTACGTATCGTAGCAATAGAGTTCTAATGCTACTTACATCGCCATATCGCATCTCATTTATATGTTTCGTGATAAGATATAATGTTCATTGCGAAGTGCCATGTATACCTCGTATTCACTCCAAACGAATGTAAATGCGACACTTCCTTGCTAGGAAATGGCGTATTCAGATGCCTACGTATCGTAGCAATAGAGTTCTAATGCTATTTAAATCGCGATATCGCATCTCACTTATATGATTCGCGATAAGATATAATATTCATTGCGAAGTTTCATGTATACATCGTATTCACTTCAAAGGATTGTAAATATGACACTTCCAATCTAGGAAATAGCGTTTGCAGATGTCTACGTATCGTAGCAATAGAGTTCTAATGCTTCTTAAAATGAGATGCCGCATTTCATTTCTATGTTTCGTGGTAAGATATAATATTCATTGTGGAGTGTTATGTATACCTCGTATTCACTTCAAAAGAATGTAAATGCGACACTTCCTTGCTAGGAAATAACATTTCCAGATGTCTACGCATAGTAGCAATAGAGTTCTAGCGCTTCTTAAATCGCGATATCGCATCTCACTTCTATGTTTCGTGATAAGATATAATATTCATTGTAGAGTGTTATGTATACCTCGTATTCACTTCAAAAGAATGTAAAAGCGACACTTCCATGCTAGGATACAGCGTTTGCAGATGTCTACGTATCGTAGCAATAGAGTTCTAATGCTTCTTAGAACGCGATATCGCATCTCACTTCTATGTTTCATGATAAGATATAATATTCATTGCGAAGTGTCATGTATACCTCGTATTCACTTCAAATGAATGTAATTGCGACACTTCCATGCTAGGAAATAGCGTTTGCAGATGTCTACGTATCGTAGCAATAGAGTTCTAATGCTTCTTAAAACGAGATGTCGCATTTCATTTCTATGTTTCGTGATAAGAAATAATATTCATTGTGGAGTGTTATGTATACCTCGTATTCGCTTCAGATGGATGTAAGTGCGACATGTCCATGCTAGGAAATAGAGTTTGCAGATGTCTACGTATATTAGCGATAGAGTTCTAATGCTTCTCAAAACGCGATATAGCACCACATTCCTATGTTTCTTGATAAGATATAATATTCATTGCGAAGTGTCATGTATACCTCGAATTCACTTCAAAAGAATGTAAATGCGACACTTCCATGCTAGGAAGTAGCGTTTGCAGATGTCTACGTATCGTAGCAATAGAGTTCTAATGCTTCATAAGCCGCGATATCGCATCTCACTGCTATGTTTCATGATAAGATATAATATTCATTGCGAAGTGTCATGTATACCTCGTATTCACTTCAAAAGAATGTAAATATGACACTTCCATGCTAGGAAATAGCGTTTGCAGATGTCTACGTATCGTAGCAATAGAGTTCTAATGCTTCTTAAAACGCGACATCGCATCTCACTGCTATGTTTCATGAGAAGATATAATACGCATTATGGAGAGTTATGTATACCTCGTACTCACTGCAAAAGAATGTAAATGCGACCCTTCCATGCTAGGAAATAGCGTTTGCAGGTGTCTACGTATCGTAGCAATTGCCTTCTACTGCTTCTTAGAACGCGATATCGCATCCCACTTCTATGTTTCATGATAAGATATAATATTCATTGCGAAGTTTCATGTATACCTCGTATTCACTTCAAAGGATTGTAAATATGACACTTCCAATCCAGGAAATAGCGTTTGCAGATGTCTACGTTTCGTAGCAATAGAGTTCTAATGCTTCTTAAAATGAGATGCCGCATTTCATTTCTATGTTTCGTGGTAAGATATAATATTCATTGTGGAGTGTTATGTATACCTCGTATTCACTTCAATAGAATGTAAATGCGACACTTCCTTGCTAGGAAATAACATTTCCAGATGTCTACGCATCGTAGCAATAGAGTTCTAATGCTTCTTAGAACGCGATATCGCATCTCACTGCTATGTTTCATGAGAAGATATAATATTCATTATGGACTGTTATGTATACCTCGTACTCACTTCAAAAGAATGTAAATGCGACCCTTCCATGCTAGGAAATAGCGTTTGCAGATGTCTACGTATCGTAGCAATAGAGTTCTAATGCTTCATAAGCCGCGATATCGCATCTCACTTCTATGTTTCATGATAAGATATAATATTCATTACGAAGTGTCATGTATACCTCGTATTCCCTCCAAAGGAATGTAAATGCGACACTTCGTTCCTAGGAAATGGCTTATTCAGATGTCCACGTATCGTAGCAATGGAGTTCTAATGCTACTTATATCGCGATATCGCATCGCATTTCTACGTTTCGTGATAAGATACAATATTCATTGCGAAGTGTCATGTACACCTCGTATTCACTTCAAAAGAATGTAAATGCCACACTCCCATGCTAGGAAATAGCGTCTGCAGATGTCTACGCGTCGAGGCAATAGAGTTCTAATGCTTCTTAAAACGCGATATCGCATGTCAATTCTATGTTTCATTATAAGATATATTATTCATTGCGAAGTGTCATGTATACCTCGTATTCACATCAAAAGAATGTAAATGCGACTATTCATTGCTAGGGCATAGCGTTTGCAGATGCCCACGTGTCGTAGCAATAGATTTCTAATGCTTCTTAGTTCGCGATATCGCATCTCATTTCTATGTTTCGTGACATGTTACAATATTCATTCCTAAGTGTCATGTAAACCTCGAATTCACTTCAAAAGAATGTAAATGCGACTATTGGTTGCCAGGAAATAGCGATTGCAGATGTCTACGTATCGTAGCAATAGTGTTCTAATGCTTCTCAAAACGCGATATCGCATCTCATTTCTAAGTTTCCTGATAAGATATAATATTCATTGCGGATTGTCATGTACAACTCGTATTCACTTCAAAAGATTGTAAATGCGACACTTCCATGCTAGGAAATAGCGTCTGCAGATGTCTACGCGTCAAGGCAATAGAGTTCTAATGCTTCTTAAAATGCGATATAGCATCTCACTTCTATGTTTCAAGATATGATATAATATTCATTGCGAAGTGTCATGTATACCTCGTATTCCCTCCAAACGAATGTAAATGCGACACTTCCTTCCTAGGAAATGGCGTATTCAGATGTCCACGTATCGTAGCAATGGAGTTCTAATGCTACTTATATCGTGATATCGCAACGCATTTCTACGTTTCGTGATAAGATACAATATTCATTGCGAAGTGTCATGTAGACCCCGTATTCACTTCAAAAGAATGTAAATGCCACACTCCCATGCTAGGAAATAGCGTCTGCAGATGTGTACGCGTCGAGGCAATAGAGTTCGAATGCTTCCTAAAATGCGATATCGCATCTCACTTCTATGTTTCATGATGAGATACAATATTCATTGCGAAGTGTCATGTATACCTCGTATTCACCTCAAAAGTATGTAAATGCGACAGTTCCATGCTAGGAAATAGCGTTCGCAGATGTCTACGAATCGTAGCAATAGAGTCCTAATGCTTCTTAAAACGAGATATCGCATCTCATTTATATGTTTCGTGATAAGATATAATATTCAATGCGAAGTGTCATGTATACCTCGTATTCCCCCCAAACGAATGTAAATGCGACACTTCCTTGCTAGGAAATGGCGTATTCAGTTGTCTACGTATCGTAGCAATAGAGTTCTAATGCTACTTAAATCGCCATATCGCATCTCATTTATATGTTTCGTGATAAGATATAATGTTCATTGCGAAGTGCCATGTATACCTCGTATTCACTCCAAACGAATGTAAATGCGACACTTCCTTGCTAGGAAATGGCGTATTCAGATGCCTACGTATCGTAGCAATAGAGTTCTAATGCTATTTAAATCGCGATATCGCATCTCACTTATATGTTTCGCGATAAGATATAATATTCATCGCGAAGTGTCATGTAAACCTCGAATTCACTTCAAGAGAATGTACATGCGACTATTGGCTGCTAGGAAATAGCGTTTGCAGATGTCTACGTATCGCAGCAATAGAGTTCCAATGCTTCCTAAAACGCGATATCGCATCACTCTTCTATGTTTCATGATAAGGTATAATATTCATAGCGAAGTGTCATATATACCTCGTATTCACTTCAAATGAATGTAAATGCGACACTTCCATGCTAGGAAATAGCGTTTGCAGATGTCTACGTATCACAGCAGTAGAGTACTAATGCTTCTTAAAACGAGATGTCGTATTTCATTTCTATGTTTCGTAATAAGATATACTATTCATTGTGTAATGTTATGTATACCTCGTATTCACTTCAGTGGATTGTAAGAGCGAAATTTCGTTGCTAGGAAATAGAGTTTGCAGATGTCTACGTATATTAGCAATAGAGTTCTAATGCTTCTCAGAACGCGATATAGCACCTCATTCCTATGTTTCATGATAAGATATAATATTCATTATGGAGTGTTATGTATACCTCGTACTCACTTCAAAAGAAAGTAAATGCGACCCTTCCATGCTAGGGAATAGCCTTTGCAGATGTCTACGTATCGTAGCAATAGATTTCTAATGCTTCTTAGAACGCGATATCGCATCTCACATCTATGTTTCATGATAAGATATAATATTCATTGCGAAGTGTCATGTATACCTCGTATTCACTTCAAAAGAATGTAAATATGACACTTCCATGCTAGGAAATAGCATTTGCAGATGTCTACGTATCGTAGCAATAGAGTTCTAGTGCTTCTTAAAACGCGATAAAGCATCTCACTTCTATGTTTCATGATAAGATATAATATTCAGTGCGATTTGTCATGTATACCTCGAATTCACTTCACAAGAATGTAAATGCGACACTTCCTTGCTAGGAAATAATGTTTGCAGATGTCTACGTATCACAGCAATAGAGTACTAATGCTTCTTAAAACGAGATGTCGTATTTCATTTCTATGTTTCATAATGAGATATAATACACATTATGTAATGTTATGTATACCTCGCATTCACTTCAGTGGAATGTAAGTGCCACATGTCCATGCTAAGAAATAGAGTTTGCAGATGTCTACGGAAATTAGCAATTGAGTTCTAATGCTTCTCAAAACGCGATATAGCACCTCATTCCTATGTTTCATGATAAGATATAATATTCATTTCGAAGTGTCATGTATATCTCGTATTCACTTCAAAAGAATGTAAATGCGACATTTCCATGCTTGGAAATAGCGTTTGCAGATGTCTACGTATCGTAGCAATAGAGTTCTAATGCATCTTAAAACGCGATATCGCATCTCACTGCTATGTTTCATGATAAGATATAATATTCATTATGGAGTGTTATGTATACCTCGTACTCACTTCAAAAGAATGTAAATGCGTCCCTTCCATTCTAGGAAATAGCGTTTGCAGATGTATACGTATCGTAGCAATAGAGTTCTAGTGCTTCTTAAAACGCGATAAAGCATCTCACTTCTATGTTTCATGATAAGATATAATATTCAGTGCGATTTGTCATGTATACCTCGATTTCACTTCACAAGAATGTAAATGCGACACTTCCTTGCTAGGAAATATTGTTTGCAGATGTCTACGTATCACAGCAATAGAGTACTAATGCTTCTTAAAGCGAGATGTCGTATTTAATTTCTATGTTCCGTAATAAGATATAATATTCATTGTGTAATGTTATGCATACCTCGTATTCACTTCAAAAGTATGTAAGTGCGAAATTTCCTTGCTAGGAAATAGAGTTTGCAGATGTCTACGTATATTAGCAATAGAGTTCTAATGCTTCTCATAACGCTATATAGCATCTCATTCCTATGTTTCATGATAAGATATAATATTCATTGCGAAGTCTCATGCATATCTCGTATTCACTTCAAAAGAATGTAAATGCGACACTTCCATGCTAGGAAATAGCGTTTGCAGATGTCTACGTATCGCAGCAATAGGGTTCTAATGCTTCCTAAAACGCGAAAGCGCAACTCTCTTCTATGTTTCATGATAAGGTATAATATTCATTGCGAAGTGTCATGTATACCTCGTATTCACTTCAAAAGAATGTAAATGCGACACTTCCTTGCAAGGAAATATTGTTTGCAGATGTCTACGTATCACAGCAATAGAGTACTAATGCTTCTTAAAACGAGATGTCGTATTTCATTTCTATGTTTCATAATGAGATATAATACACATTATGTAATGTTATGTATACCTCGCATTCACTTCAGTGGAATGTAAGTGCCACATGTCCATGCTAAGAAATAGAGTTTGCAGATGTCTACGGAAATTAGCAATTGAGTTCTAATGCTTCTCAAAACGCGATATAGCACCTCATTCCTATGTTTCATGATAAGATATAATATTCATTTCGAAGTGTCATGTATATCTCGTATTCACTTCAAAAGAATGTAAATGCGACATTTCCATGCTTGGAAATAGCGTTTGCAGATGTCTACGTATCGTAGCAATAGAGTTCTAATGCATCTTAAAACGCGATATCGCATCTCACTGCTATGTTTCATGATAAGATATAATATTCATTATGGAGTGTTATGTATACCTCGTACTCACTTCAAAAGAATGTAAATGCGTCCCTTCCATTCTAGGAAATAGCGTTTGCAGATGTATACGTATCGTAGCAATAGAGTTCTAGTGCTTCTTAAAACGCGATAAAGCATCTCACTTCTATGTTTCATGATAAGATATAATATTCAGTGCGATTTGTCATGTATACCTCGATTTCACATCACAAGAATGTAAATGCGACACTTCCTTGCTAGGAAATATTGTTTGCAGATGTCTACGTATCACAGCAATAGAGTACTAATGCTTCTTAAAGCGAGATGTCGTATTTAATTTCTATGTTCCGTAATAAGATATAATATTCATTGTGTAATGTTATGCATACCTCGTATTCACTTCAAAAGTATGTAAGTGCGAAATTTCCTTGCTAGGAAATAGAGTTTGCAGATGTCTACGTATATTAGCAATAGAGTTCTAATGCTTCTCATAACGCTATATAGCACCTCATTCCTATGTTTCATGATAAGATATAATATTCATTGCGAAGTCTCATGCATATCTCGTATTCACTTCAAAAGAATGTAAATGCGACACTTCCATGCTAGGAAATAGCGTTTGCAGATGTCTACGTATCGCAGCAATAGGGTTCTAATGCTTCCTAAAACGCGAAATCGCAACTCTCTTCTATGTTTCATGATAAGGCATAATATTCATTGCGAAGTGTCATGTATACCTCGTATTCACTTCAAAAGAATGTAAATGCGACACTTCCTTGCAAGGAAATATTGTTTGCAGATGTCTACGTATCACAGCAATAGAGTACTAATGCTTCTTAAAACGAGATGTCGTATTTCACTTCTATGTTTCGTAATAAGATATAATATTCAATGTGTAATGCTACGTATACCTCGTATTCACTTCAGTGGAATGTAAGTGCGAAATTTCCTTGCTAGGAAATAGCGTTAGCAGATGTCTACGTATCGTAGCAATAGAGTTCTAATGCTTCTTAAAACGCGATATCGCATCTCACTTCTATGTTTCGTGATAAGATATAATATTCATTGTAGAGTGTTATGTATACTTCGTATTCACTACAAAAGAATGTAAATGCGACACTTCCGTGCTAGGAAACAGCGTTTGCAGATGTCTACGTATCGTAGCAATAGGGTTCTAATGCTTCTTAAAACGCGATATCGCATCTCACATCTATCTTTCATGATAAGACATAATATTTATTGCGAAGTGTCATGTATACCTCGTATTCACTTCAAAAGAATGTAAATGCGACACTTCCATGCTAGGGAATAGCGTTTACAGATGTCTACGTATCCTAGCAATAGAGTTCTAATGCTTCTCAAAACGCGATATCGCAACTCATTCCAATGTTTTATGAAAAGATTTAATATTCATTGCGAAGTGTCATGTATACCTCGATTTCACATCACATGAATGTAAATGCGACACTTGCTTGCTAGGAAATATTGTTGGCAGATGTCCACGTATCACAACAATAGAGTACTAATGCTTCTTAAAACGAGATGTCGTGTTTAATCTCTATGTTTCATAATAAGATATAATATTCATTGTGTAATGTTATGTATACCTCGTACCCACTTCAATGGAATGTAAGTGCGACATTTCATTGCTAGGAAATAGAGGTTACAGATGTCTACGTATATTAGCAATAGAGTTCTAATGCTTCTCAAAACGCGATATAGCACCTCATTCCTATGTTTCATGATAAGATATAATATTCATTGCGAAGTGTCATGTATACCTCGTATTCACTTCAAATGAATGTAAATGCGACACTTCCATGCAAGGAAATAGCGTTTGCAGATGTCTACGTATCGTAGCAATAGAGTTCTAATGCTTCTTAAAACGAGATGTCGCATTTCATTTCTATATTTCGTGATAAGATATAATATTCATTGTGGAGTGTTACGTATACATCGTATTCACTTCAAAAGGATGTAAGTGCGACACTTCCTTGCTAGGAAATATTGTTTGCAGATGTCTACGTATCGTAGCAATGAAGATCTAGTGCTTCTTAAATCACGATATCGCATCTCATTTCTATGTTTCGTGATAAGGTATAATATTCATTGCGAAGTGTCATGTATACATCGTATTCACTTCAAAAGAATGTAAATGCGACACTTTCATGCTAGGAAATATTGTTTGCAGATGTCTACGTATCGTCGCAATAGAGCTCTAATGCCTCTCAAAACGCGAAATCGCAACTCATTCCTATGTTTCATGATAAGATATAATATTAATTGCGAAGTGCCATGTATACCTCGTACTCACTTCAAAAGAATGTAAATGCGACCCTTCCATTCTAGGAAGTAGCGTTTGCAGATGTCTGCGACGCGTAGCAATAGAGTTCTGATGCTTCTTTAAACGCGATATCGCATATCACTGCTATGTTTCATGATAAGATATAATATTCATTATGGAGTGATATGTATACCTCGTACTCACTTCAAAAGAATGTAAATGCGACCCTTCCATGCTAGGGAATAGCCATTGCAAATGTCTACGTATCGTAGCAATAGAGTTCTAATGCTACTTAAATCGCGATATCGCATCTCATTTATATGTTTCGTGATAAGATATAATATTCATCGCGAAGTGTCATGTATACCTCGTATTCACTTCAGAAGAATGTAAATGCGACACTTCCATGCTAGGAAATAGCGTCTGCAGATGTCTACGCGTCGAGGCAATAGAGTTCTAATGCTTCTTAAAACGCGATATCGCATGTCAATTCTATGTTTCATTATAAGATATAATATTCATTGCGAAGTGTCATGCATATTTCGTATTCACATCAAAAGAATGTAAATGCGACACTTCCATGCTAGGAAATAGCGTTTGCAGATGTCTACGTATCGTAGCAATAGAGTTCTAATGCTTCTTAAAACGAGATGCCTCATTTCATTTCTATGTCTCGTGAAAAGATATAATATTCATTGCGAAGTGTCAGGTATACCTCGTATTCACTTCAAAAGAATGTAAATGCGACGTTTCCATCCTAGGGGATAGCGTTTGCAGATGTCTACGTATAGTAGCAAAAGAGTCCTAATGCTTCTTAAAACGAGATGTCGCATTTCACTTCTATGTTTCGTGATAAGATATAATATTCATTTTGGAGTGTTATGTATACCTCGTATTCACTTCAAAAGGATGTAAGTGTGACACTTCCTTGCTAGGAAATATTGTTTGCAGATGTCAACGTATCACAGCAATAGAGTACTAATGCTTCTTAAAACGAGATGTCGTATTTCATTTCTATGCTTCGTAATAAGATATAATATTCATTGCGTAATGTTATGTATACCTCGTATTCACTTCAATGGAATGTAAGTGCGACATTTCCTTGCTAGGAAATAGAGGTTGCAGATGTCTACGTATATTAGCAATAGAGTTCTAATGCTACTCAAAACGCGATATAGCACCTCATTCCTATGTTTCATGATAAGATATAATATTCATTGCGAAGTGTCATGTATATCTCGTATTCACTTCAAAAGTATGTAAATGCGACACTTCCATGCTAGGAAATAGCGTTAGCAGATGTCTACGTATCGTAGCAATAGAGTTCTAATGCTTCCTAAAACGCGATATCGCATCTGACTTCGATGTTTCGAGATAAGATATAATATTCATTGCGAAGTGTCATGTATACCTCGTATTCACGTCAAAAGAATGTAAATGCGACACTTCCTTGCTAGGAAATAGCGTTTCCAGATGACCACGTATCGTAAGAATAGAGTTCTAATACTTCTTAAAACGAGATGTCGCATCTCATTTATATATTTCATGATAAGATATAATATCCATTGCGAAGTGTCATGCATACCTCGTATTCACATCAATGGAACGTAAATACGACACTTCCATGCTAGGAAATAGCGTTTGCAGATGTCTACGTATCGTAGCAATAGAGTTCTAATGCTTCTTAAAACCAGATGCCGCATTTCATTTCTATGTTTCGTGATAAGATATAATATTCATTGTGGAGTGTTATGTATACCTCGTATTCACTTCAAAAGAATGTAAATGCGACACTTCCTTGCTAGGAAATAACATTTCCAGATTACTACGCATCGTAGCAATAGAGCTATAGCGCTTCTTAAATCGCGATATCGCATCTCATTTCTATGTTTCATGATAAGGTATAACATTCATTGCGGAGCGTCATGTATACCTCGTATTCACTTCAAAAGAATGTAAATGCGACACTTGCATGCTAGGAAGTAGCGCTTGCAGATGTCTACGTATCGTAGCAATAGAGTTCTAATGCTTCTTAAAACGCGATATCGCATATCAGTCCTAGGTTTCATGATAAGATATAATATTCATTGCGAAGTGTCATGTATACCTCGTATTCACTTCAAAAAAATGTAAATGCGACACTTCCATGCTAGGATATAGCGTTTGCAGATGTCTACGTATCGTAGCAATAGAGTTCTAATGCTTCTTAAATCGCGATATCGCATCTCACTTCTATGTTTCTTGATAAGATATAATATTCATTGTGTAATGTTATGTATACCTCGTATTCACTTCAATGGAATGTAAGTGCGACGTTTCCATGGTAGGAAATAGAGTTTGCAGATGTCTACGTATATTAGCAACAGAGTTCTAATGCATCTCAAAACGCGATATAGCACCACATTCCTATGTTTCATGATAAGACATAATATTCATTGCGAAGTGTCATGTATATCTCGTATTCACTTCAAAAGAATGTAAATGCGACACTTGCATGCTAGGAAATAGCGTTTGCAGATGTCTACGTATCGTAGCAATAGAGTTCTAATGCTTCTTAAAACGCGATATCGAATCTCAATTCTATGTTTCATGATAAGATATAATATTCATTGCGAAGTTTCATGTATACCTCGTATTCCCTCCAAACGAATGTAAATGCGACACATCCTTGCTAGGAAATGACGTATTCAGATGTCTACGTATCGTAGCAATAGAGTTCTAATGCTACTTGAATCGCAATATCGCAACTCATTTATATGTTTCTTGATAAGATATAATATTCATCGCGAAGTGTCAGGTATACCTCGTATTCACTTCAAAAGAATGTAAATGCGACACTTCCATGCTAGGAAGTAGCATCTGCAGTTGTCTACGCGTCGAGGCAATAGAGTTCTAATGCTTCTTAAAACGCGATATCGAATCTCAATTCTATGTTTCATTATAAGATGTAATATTCATTGCGAAGTGTCATGTATACCTCGTATTCACTTCAAAAGAACGTAAGTGCGACACTTCCATGCTAGGAAATAGCGTTTGCAGATGTCTCCGCATCGAGGCCATAGAGTTCTAATGAATCTTAAATCGCGATAACGCATCTCTCTTCTATGTTTCATGACAAGATATAATATTCATTGCGAAGTGTCATGTATTCCTCGAATTCTCTCCAAACGAATGTAAATGCGACACTTCCTTGCTAGGAAATGGCGTATTCAAATGTCTACGTATCGTAGAAATAGAGTTCTAATGCTACTTAAATCGCGATATCGCATCTCATTTTATATGTTTCGTGATAAGATATAATATTCATTGCGAAGTGTCATGTATACCTCGTATTCACTCCAAAAGAATGTAAATGCGACTATTGCTTGCTACGAAATAGCGCTTGCAGATGTCTACGTATCGTAGCAATAGAGTTCTGGTGCTACTTAAATCGCGATATCGCAACTCATATATATGTTTCGTAATAAGATATAATATTCATCGCGAAGTGTCAGGTATACCTCGTATTCACTTCAAAAGAATGTAAATGCGACACTTCCATGCTAGGAAATAGCGTCTGCAGATGACTACGCGTCGAGGCAATAGAGTTCTAATGCTTCTTAAAACGCGATATCGAATCTCAATTCTATGTTTCACTATAAGATATAATATTCATTGCGAAGTGTCATGTATACCTCGTATTCACATCAAAAGAATGTAAATGCGACTATTCCTTGCTAGGGCATAGCGTTTGCAGATGCCTACGTATCGTAGCAATAGAGTTCTAATGCTTCTTAGATCGCGATATCGCATCTCATTTCTATGTTTCGTGATAAGTTATAACATTCATTGCGAAGTGTCATGTATACCTCGTATTCACTCCAAAAGAATGTAAATGCGACTATTGCTTGCTACGAAATAGCGTTTGCAGATGTCTACGTATCGTAGCAATAGTGTTCTGATGCTTCTAAAAACGCGATATGGCATCTCTCTCCTATGTTTCTTGATAAGATATAATATTCATCGCGAAGTGTCAGGTATACCTCGTATTCACTTCAAAAGAATGTAAATGCGACACTTCCATGCTAGGAAATAGCGTCTGCAGATGTCTACGCGTCGAGGCAATAGAGTTCTAATGCTTCTTAAAACGCGATATCGAATCTCAATTCTATGTTTCACTATAAGATATAATATTCATTGCGAAGTGTCATGTATACCTCGTATTCACTCCAAAAGAATGTAAATGCGACTATTGCTTGCTACGAAATAGCGTTTGCAGATGTCTACGTATCGTAGCAATAGAGTTCTAGTGCTACTTAAATCGCGATATCGCGACTCATGTATATGTTTCGTAATAAGATATAATATTCATTGCGAAGTGTCATGTATACCACGTATTCACTTCAAAAGAATGTAAGTGCGACACTTCCATGATAGGAAATAGCGTTTGCAGATGTCTACGTATCGTAGCAATAGTGTTCTAATGCTTCTAAAAACGCGATATGGCATCTCTCTCCTATGTTTCATGATAAGATATAATACTCATTGCGAAGTGTCATGTATACCTCGTATTCTCTCCAATCGAATGTAAATGCGACACTTCCTTGCTAGGAAATGGCGTATTCAGATGTCTACGTATCGTAGCAACGGTGTTTTAGTGCTACTTAAATCGCGATATCGCATCTCATTTCTATGTTTCGTGATAAGATATAATAATAATTGCGAAGTGTCATGTATACCTCGTATTCACTCCAAATGAATGTAATCGCGACTATTGCTTGCTAGGAAATAGCGTTTGCAGATGTCTACGTATCGTAGCAATAGAGTTCTGATGCTACTTAAATCGCGATATCGCATCTCATTTATATGTTTCGTGATAAGATATAATATTCATTGCGAAGTGTCATGTATACCACGTATTCACTTCAAAAGAATGTAAGTGCGACGCTTCCATGCTAGGAAATAGCGTTTGCAGATGTCTCCGCATCGAGGCCACAGAGTTCTAATGCTTCTTAAAACGCGATATCGCATCTCTCTTCTATGTTTCATGATAAGGTATAATATTCATTGGGAAGTGACATGTATGCCTCGTATTCATTTCAAAAGAATGTAAATGCGACTATTGCTTGCTAGGAAATATCGTTTGCAGATGTCTACGTATCGTAGCAATAGTGTTCTAATGCTACTTAAATCGCGATATCGCATCTCATTTATATGTTTCGTGATAAGATATAATATTCATCGCGAAGTGTCATGTATACCTCGTATTCACTTCAGAAGAATGTAAATGCGACACTTCCATGCTAGGAAATAGCGTCTGCAGATGTCTACGCGTCGAGGCAATAGAGTTCTAATGCTTCTTAAAACGCGATATCGCATGTCAATTCTATGTTTCATTATAAGATATAATATTCATTGCGAAGTGTCATGCATATTTCGTATTCACATCAAAAGAATGTAAATGCGACACTTCCATGCTAGGAAATAGCGTTTGCAGATGTCTACGTATCGTAGCAATAGAGTTCTAATGCTTCTTAAAACGAGATGCCTCATTTCATTTCTATGTCTCGTGAAAAGATATAATATTCATTGCGAAGTGTCAGGTATACCTCGTATTCACTTCAAAAGAATGTAAATGCGACGTTTCCATCCTAGGGGATAGCGTTTGCAGATGTCTACGTATAGTAGCAAAAGAGTCCTAATGCTTCTTAAAACGAGATGTCGCATTTCACTTCTATGTTTCGTGATAAGATATAATATTCATTTTGGAGTGTTATGTATACCTCGTATTCACTTCAAAAGGATGTAAGTGTGACACTTCCTTGCTAGGAAATATTGTTTGCAGATGTCAACGTATCACAGCAATAGGGTACTAATGCTTCTTAAAACGAGATGTCGTATTTCATTTCTATGCTTCGTAATAAGATATAATATTCATTGCGTAATGTTATGTATACCTCGTATTCACTTCAATGGAATGTAAGTGCGACATTTCCTTGCTAGGAAATAGAGGTTGCAGATGTCTACGTATATTAGCAATAGAGTTCTAATGCTACTCAAAACGCGATATAGCACCTCATTCCTATGTTTCATGATAAGATATAATATTCATTGCGATGTGTCATGTATATCTCGTATTCACTTCAAAAGTATGTAAATGCGACACTTCCATGCTAGGAAATAGCGTTAGCAGATGTCTACGTATCGTAGCAATAGAGTTCTAATGCTTCCTAAAACGCGATATCGCATCTGACTTCGATGTTTCGAGATAAGAT
Organism: Xylocopa sonorina; assembly: GCF_050948175.1. Lineage (NCBI taxonomy): Eukaryota > Metazoa > Arthropoda > Insecta > Hymenoptera > Apidae > Xylocopa > Xylocopa sonorina. The sequence goes on along the minus strand of NW_027490110.1, from coordinate 1,878,896 downwards.
ATAATATTCATTGCGAAGTGTCATGTATACCTCGTATTCACGTCAAAAGAATGTAAATGCGACACTTCCTTGCTAGGAAATAGCGTTTCCAGATGACCACGTATCGTAAGAATAGAGTTCTAATACTTCTTAAAACGAGATGTCGCATCTCATTTATATATTTCATGATAAGATATAATATCCATTGCGAAGTGTCATGCATACCTCGTATTCACATCAATGGAACGTAAATACGACACTTCCATGCTAGGAAATAGCGTTTGCAGATGTCTACGTATCGTAGCAATAGAGTTCTAATGCTTCTTAAAACCAGATGCCGCATTTCATTTCTATGTTTCGTGATAAGATATAATATTCATTGTGGAGTGTTATGTATACCTCGTATTCACTTCAAAAGAATGTAAATGCGACACTTCCTTGCTAGGAAATAACATTTCCAGATTACTACGCATCGTAGCAATAGAGCTATAGCGCTTCTTAAATCGCGATATCGCATCTCATTTCTATGTTTCATGATAAGGTATAACATTCATTGCGGAGCGTCATGTATACCTCGTATTCACTTCAAAAGAATGTAAATGCGACACTTGCATGCTAGGAAGTAGCGCTTGCAGATGTCTACGTATCGTAGCAATAGAGTTCTAATGCTTCTTAAAACGCGATATCGCATATCAGTCCTAGGTTTCATGATAAGATATAATATTCATTGCGAAGTGTCATGTATACCTCGTATTCACTTCAAAAAAATGTAAATGCGACACTTCCATGCTAGGATATAGCGTTTGCAGATGTCTACGTATCGTAGCAATAGAGTTCTAATGCTTCTTAAATCGCGATATCGCATCTCACTTCTATGTTTCTTGATAAGATATAATATTCATTGTGTAATGTTATGTATACCTCGTATTCACTTCAATGGAATGTAAGTGCGACGTTTCCATGGTAGGAAATAGAGTTTGCAGATGTCTACGTATATTAGCAACAGAGTTCTAATGCATCTCAAAACGCGATATAGCACCACATTCCTATGTTTCATGATAAGACATAATATTCATTGCGAAGTGTCATGTATATCTCGTATTCACTTCAAAAGAATGTAAATGCGACACTTGCATGCTAGGAAATAGCGTTTGCAGATGTCTACGTATCGTAGCAATAGAGTTCTAATGCTTCTTAAAACGCGATATCGAATCTCAATTCTATGTTTCATGATAAGATATAATATTCATTGCGAAGTTTCATGTATACCTCGTATTCCCTCCAAACGAATGTAAATGCGACACATCCTTGCTAGGAAATGACGTATTCAGATGTCTACGTATCGTAGCAATAGAGTTCTAATGCTACTTGAATCGCAATATCGCATCTCATTTATATGTTTCTTGATAAGATATAATATTCATCGCGAAGTGTCAGGTATACCTCGTATTCACTTCAAAAGAATGTAAATGCGACACTTCCATGCTAGGAAGTAGCATCTGCAGTTGTCTACGCGTCGAGGCAATAGAGTTCTAATGCTTCTTAAAACGCGATATCGAATCTCAATTCTATGTTTCATTATAAGATGTAATATTCATTGCGAAGTGTCATGTATACCTCGTATTCACTTCAAAAGAACGTAAGTGCGACACTTCCATGCTAGGAAATAGCGTTTGCAGATGTCTCCGCATCGAGGCCATAGAGTTCTAATGAATCTTAAATCGCGATAACGCATCTCTCTTCTATGTTTCATGACAAGATATAATATTCATTGCGAAGTGTCATGTATTCCTCGAATTCTCTCCAAACGAATGTAAATGCGACACTTCCTTGCTAGGAAATGGCGTATTCAAATGTCTACGTATCGTAGAAATAGAGTTCTAATGCTACTTAAATCGCGATATCGCATCTCATTTTATATGTTTCGTGATAAGATATAATATTCATTGCGAAGTGTCATGTATACCTCGTATTCACTCCAAAAGAATGTAAATGCGACTATTGCTTGCTACGAAATAGCGCTTGCAGATGTCTACGTATCGTAGCAATAGAGTTCTGGTGCTACTTAAATCGCGATATCGCAACTCATATATATGTTTCGTAATAAGATATAATATTCATCGCGAAGTGTCAGGTATACCTCGTATTCACTTCAAAAGAATGTAAATGCGACACTTCCATGCTAGGAAATAGCGTCTGCAGATGACTACGCGTCGAGGCAATAGAGTTCTAATGCTTCTTAAAACGCGATATCGAATCTCAATTCTATGTTTCACTATAAGATATAATATTCATTGCGAAGTGTCATGTATACCTCGTATTCACATCAAAAGAATGTAAATGCGACTATTCCTTGCTAGGGCATAGCGTTTGCAGATGCCTACGTATCGTAGCAATAGAGTTCTAATGCTTCTTAGATCGCGATATCGCATCTCATTTCTATGTTTCGTGATAAGTTATAACATTCATTGCGAAGTGTCATGTATACCTCGTATTCACTCCAAAAGAATGTAAATGCGACTATTGCTTGCTACGAAATAGCGTTTGCAGATGTCTACGTATCGTAGCAATAGTGTTCTGATGCTTCTAAAAACGCGATATGGCATCTCTCTCCTATGTTTCTTGATAAGATATAATATTCATCGCGAAGTGTCAGGTATACCTCGTATTCACTTCAAAAGAATGTAAATGCGACACTTCCATGCTAGGAAATAGCGTCTGCAGATGTCTACGCGTCGAGGCAATAGAGTTCTAATGCTTCTTAAAACGCGATATCGAATCTCAATTCTATGTTTCACTATAAGATATAATATTCATTGCGAAGTGTCATGTATACCTCGTATTCACTCCAAAAGAATGTAAATGCGACTATTGCTTGCTACGAAATAGCGTTTGCAGATGTCTACGTATCGTAGCAATAGAGTTCTAGTGCTACTTAAATCGCGATATCGCGACTCATGTATATGTTTCGTAATAAGATATAATATTCATTGCGAAGTGTCATGTATACCACGTATTCACTTCAAAAGAATGTAAGTGCGACACTTCCATGATAGGAAATAGCGTTTGCAGATGTCTACGTATCGTAGCAATAGTGTTCTAATGCTTCTAAAAACGCGATATGGCATCTCTCTCCTATGTTTCATGATAAGATATAATACTCATTGCGAAGTGTCATGTATACCTCGTATTCTCTCCAATCGAATGTAAATGCGACACTTCCTTGCTAGGAAATGGCGTATTCAGATGTCTACGTATCGTAGCAACGGTGTTTTAATGCTACTTAAATCGCGATATCGCATCTCATTTCTATGTTTCGTGATAAGATATAATAATAATTGCGAAGTGTCATGTATACCTCGTATTCACTCCAAATGAATGTAATCGCGACTATTGCTTGCTAGGAAATAGCGTTTGCAGATGTCTACGTATCGTAGCAATAGAGTTCTGATGCTACTTAAATCGCGATATCGCATCTCATTTATATGTTTCGTGATAAGATATAATATTCATTGCGAAGTGTCATGTATACCACGTATTCACTTCAAAAGAATGTAAGTGCGACGCTTCCATGCTAGGAAATAGCGTTTGCAGATGTCTCCGCATCGAGGCCACAGAGTTCTAATGCTTCTTAAAACGCGATATCGCATCTCTCTTCTATGTTTCATGATAAGGTATAATATTCATTGGGAAGTGACATGTATGCCTCGTATTCATTTCAAAAGAATGTAAATGCGACTATTGCTTGCTAGGAAATATCGTTTGCAGATGTCTACGTATCGTAGCAATAGTGTTCTAATGCTACTTAAATCGCGATATCGCATCTCATTTCTATGTTTCGTGATAAGATATAATAATCATTGCGAAGTGTCATGTATACCTCGTATTCACTCCAAATGAATGTAAATGCGACTATTGCTTGCTAGGAAATAGCGTTTGCAGATGTCTACGTATCGTAGCAATAGAGTTCTAATGCTACTTGAATCGCAATATCGCATCACATTTATATGTTTCTTGATAAGATATAATATTCATCGCGAAGTGTCAGGTATACCTCGTATTCACTTCAAAAGAATGTAAATGCGACACTTCCATGCTAGGAAGTAGCGTCTGCAGATGTCTACGCGTCGAGGCAATAGATTTCTAATGCTTCTAAAAACGCGATATCGAATCTCAATTCTATGTTTCATTATAAGATATAATATTCATTGCGAAGTGTCATGTATACCTCGTATTCACTTCAAAAGAACGTAAGTGCGACACTTCCATGCTAGGAAATAGCGTATGCAGATGTCTACGCGTCGGGGCAATATAGTTCTAATGCTTCTTAAAACGCGATATCGCATCTCACTTCTATGTTTCATGATAAGATATAATATTCAATGCGAAGTGTCATGTATACCTCGTATTCCCTCCAAACGAATGTAAATGCGACACTTCATTGCTAGGAAATGGCGTATTCAGATGTCTACGTATCGTAGCAATAGAGTTCTAATGCTACTTAAATCGCAATATCGCATCTCATTTATATGTTTCGTGATAAGATATAATATTCATTGCGAAGTGTCATGTGCACCTCGTATTCACTTCAAAAGAATGTAAGTGCGACACTTCCATGCTAGGAAATAGCGTTTGCAGATGTTTCCGCATGGAGGCCATAGAGTTCTAATGCTTCTTAAAACGCGATATCGCTTCTCTCTTCTGTGTTTCATGATATGATATAATATTCATTGCGAAGTATCATGTATACCTCGTATTCACTTCAAGAGAATGTAAATGCGATACTTCCATGCTAGGAAATAGCGTTTGCAGATGTCTCCGCATCGAGGCCATAGAGTTCTAATGAATCTTAAAACGCGATAACGCATCTCTCTTCTATGTTTCATGGTAAGATATAATATTCAATGCGAAGTGTCATGTATACCTCGTATTCCCTCCAAACGAATGTAAATGCGACACTTCATTGCTAGGAAATGGCGTATTCAGATGTCTACGTATCGTAGCAATAGAGTTCTAATGCTACTTAAATCGCAATATCGCATCTCATTTATATGTTTCGTGATAAGATATAATATTCATTGCGAAGTGTCATGTGTACCTCGTATTCACTTCAAAAGAATGTAAGTGCGACACTTCCATGCTAGGAAATAGCGTTTGCAGATGTTTCCGCATGGAGGCCATAGAGTTCTAATGCTTCTTAAAACGCGATATCGCTTCTCTCTTCTATGTTTCATGATATGATATAATATTCATTGCGAAGTATCATGTATACCTCGTATTCACTCCTAAAGAATGTAAATGCCACTATTGGTTGCTACGAAATAGCGTTTGCAGATGTCTACGTATCGTAGCAATAGAGTTCTAGTGCTACTTAAATCGCGATATCGCAACTCATATATATGTTTCGTAATAAGATATAATATTCATTGCGAAGTGTCATGTATACCACGTATTCACTTCAAAAGAATGTAAGTGCGACACTTCCATGCTAGGAAATAGCGATTGCAGATTTCTACGTATCGTAGCAATAGAGTTCTAATGCTACTTAAATCGCGATATCGCATCTCATTAATATGTTTCGTGATAAGACATAATGTTCATCGCGAAGTGTCATGTAAACCTCGAATTCACTTCATAAGAATGTAAATGCGACTATTGGTTGCTAGGAAATAGCGCTTGCAGATGTCTACGTATCGTAGCAATAGAGTTCTGGTGCTACTTAAATCGCGATATCGCAACTCATATATATATTTCGTAATAAGATATAATATTCATTGCGAAGTGTCATGTATACCACGTATTCACTTCACAAGAATGTAAGTGCGACACTTCCATGCTAGGAAATAGCGTTTGCAGATGTCTCCGCATCGAGGCCACAGAGTTCTAATGCTTCTTAAAACGCGAAATCGCATCTCTCTTCTATGTTACATGATAAGATACAATATTCATTGCGAAGTGTCATGTATAACTCGTATTCCCTCCAAGCGAATGTAAATGCGACACTTCCTTGCTAGGAAATGGCGTACTCAGATGTCTACGTATCGTAGCAATAGAGTTCTAATGCTACTTAAATCGCGATATCGCATCTCATTTATATGTTTCGTGATAAGATATAATATTCATCGCGAAGAGTCAGGTATACCTCGTATTCACTTCAAAAGAATGTAAATGCGACACTTCCATGCTAGGAAATAGCGTCTGCAGATGACTACGCGTCGAGGCAATAGAGTTCTAATGCTTCTTAAAACGCGATATCGAATCTCAATTCTATGTTTCACTATAAGTTATAATATTCATTGCGAAGTGTCATGTATACCTCGTATTCACATCAAAAGAATGTAAATGCGACTATTCCTTGCTAGGGCATAGCGTTTGCAGATGCCTACGTATCGTAGCAATAGAGTTCTAATGCTTCTTATATCGCGATATCGCATCTCATTTCTATGTTTCGTGATAAGTTATAATATTCATTCCGAAGTGTCATGTAAACCTCGAATTCACTTCAAAAGAATGTAAATGCGACTATTGGTTGCTAGGAAATAGCGATTGCAGATGTCTACGTATCGTAGCAATAGAGTTCTAATGCTTCTCAAAACGCGATATCGCATCTCATTTCTATGTTTCCCGATAAAATATAATATACATTGCGAAGTGTCATGTATTCCTCGAATTCTCTCCAAACGAATGTAAATGCGACACTTCCTTGCTAGCAAATGGCGTATTCAAATGTCTACGTATCGTAGAAATAGAGTTCTAATGCTACTTAAATCGCGATATCGCATCTCATTTTATATGTTTCGTGATAAGATATAATATTCATTGCGAAGTGTCAAGTATACCTCGAATGCACTTCAAAGGAATGTAAATGCGACACTTCCATGCTAGGAAATAGCGTTTGCAGATGTCTACGTATCGTAGCAATAGAGTTCTTATGCTTCTCAAAATGCGATATAGCACCTCATTCCTATGTTTCATGATAAGATATAATATTCATTGCGAAGTGTCATGTATCTCTCGTATTCACTTCAAACGAATGTAAATGAGACACTTCCATGCTAGGAAATAGCGTTTGCAGATGTCTACGTATCGCAGCAATAGAATTCTAATGCTTTATAAAACGAGATGTCGCATTTCATTTCTATGTTTCTTGGTAAGATATAATATTCATTGTAGAGTATTATTTATACCTCGTATTCACTTCAAATGAATGTAAATGCGACACTTCCATGCTAGGAATTAGCGGTTGCAGATGTCTACGTATCGCAGCAATAGAGTTCCAATCCTTCCTAAAACGCGATATCGCATCACTCTTCTATGTCTCATGATAAGGTATAATATTCATAGCGAAGTGTCATGTATACCTCGTATTCACTTCAAATGAATGTAAATGCGACACTTCCATGCTAGGAAATGGCGATTGCAGATGTCTACGTATCGTAGCAATAGAGTTCAAATGCTTCTAAAAACGCGATATCGCATCTCACTGCTATGTTTCATGATAAGATATAATATTCATTATGGAGTGTTATGTATACCTCGTACTCACTTCAAAAGAAAGTAGATGCGACCCTTCCATGCCAGGGAATAGCCTTTGCAGATGACTACGTATCGTAGCAATAGAGTTCTAATGCTTCTTAAAACGCGATATCGCATCTCACTGCTACGTTTCAAGAGAAGATATAATGTTCATTCCGAAGTGTCATGTATATCTTGTATTCACATCAAAAGAATGTAAATGCGACACTTCCATGCTAGGAAATAGCGTTTGCAGATGTCTACGTATCGTAGCAATAGAGTTCTAATGCTTCTCAAAACGCGATGGCTCATTTCATTTCTATGTTCCGTGATAAGATATAATATTCATTGTGGAGTGTCATGTATACCTCGTATTCACTTCAAATGAATGTAAATGCGACACTTCCATGCTAGGAAGTAGCGGTTGCAGATGTCTACGTATCGTAGCAATAGGGTTCTAATGCTTCTTAAGACGCGATATCGCATCTCACTCCTATGTTACATGATAAGATATAATATTCATTGCGAAGTGTCATGTATACCTCGATTTCTCTTCACAAGAATGTAAATGCGACACTTCCTTGCTAGGAAATAGCGTTTGCAGATGTCTACGTATCGTAGCAATAGAGTTCTAATGCTTCTCGAAACGCGATATAGCACCTCATTCCTATGTTTCATGATAAGATATAATATTCATTGCGAAGTGTCATGTATACCTCGTATTCACTTCAAAAGAATGTAAATGCGACACTTCCATGCTAGGAAATAGCGTTTGCAGATGTCTACGTATCGTAGCAATAGAGTTCTTATGCTTCTCAAAATGCGATATAGCACCTCATTCCTATGTTTCATGATAAGATATAATATTCATTGCGAAGTGTCATGTATCTCTCGTATTCACTTCAAACGAATGTAAATGAGACACTTCCATGCTAGGAAATAGCGTTTGCAGATGTCTACGTATCGTAGCAATAGAGTTCTAGTGCTTCTAAAAACGCGATATAGCACCTCATTCCTATGTTTCATGATAAGATATAATATTCATTGCGAACTGTCATGTATATCTCGTATTCACTTCAAATGAATGTAAATGCGACACTTCCATGCTAGGAAATAGCGTTTGTAGATGTCTACGTATCGTAGCAATCGAGTTCCAATGCTTCTTAGAACGCGATATCGCATCTCACTTTTATGTTTCATGATAAGATATAATATTCATTGCGAAGTGTCATGTATACCTCGTATTCACTTCAAAAGAATATAAATGCGACACTTCCTTGCTAGGAAATAGCGTTTCCAGATGACTACGTATCGTAGCAATAGAGTTCTAATGCTTCTTAAAACGCGATATCGCATCTCACTGCTACGTTTCAAGAGAAGATATAATGTTCATTCCGAAGTGTCATGTATATCTTGTATTCACATCAAAAGAATGTAAATGCGACACTTACATGCTAGGAAATAGCGTTTGCAGATGTCTACGTATCGTAGCAATAGAGTTCTAATGCTTTTTACAACGAGATGTCGCATCTCATATCTATGTTTCATGGTCAGATATAATATTCATTGCGAAGTGTCATGTATACCTCGTATTCACTACAAAAGGATGTAAATGCAACACTTCCTTGCTAGGAAATAGCGTTTCCAGATGACTACGTGTCGAAACAATAGAGTTCCAATGCTTCCTAAAACGCGATATCGCATCTCCCTTCTATGTTTCATGATAAGGTATAATATTCATTGCGAAGTGTCATGTATACCTCGTATTCACTTCAAATGAATGTAAATGCGACACTTCCATGCTAGGAAATAGCGTTTGCAGATGTCTACGTACCACAGCAATAGAGTACTAATGCTTCTTAAAACGAGATGTCGTATTTCATATCTATGTTTCGTAATAAGATATAATATTCATTGTGTAATGTTATGTATACCTCGTATTCACTTCAGTGGAATGTAAGTGCGAATTTTCCTTGCTAGGAAATAGAGTTTGCAGATGTCTACGTATCGCAGCAATAGAGTTCCAATGCTTCCTAAAACGCGATATCGCATCTCCCTTCTATGTTTCATGATAAGATATAATATTCATTGCGAAGTGTCATGTATACCTCGATTTCACTTCACAAGAATGTAAATGCGACACTTCCTTGCTAGGAAATATTGTTTGCAGATGTCTACGTATCACAGCAATAGAGTACTAATGCTTCTTAAAACGAGATGACGTATTTCATATCTATGTTTCGTAATAAGATATAATATTCATTGTGTAATGTTATGTATACCTCGTATTCACTTCAGTGGAATGTAAGTGCGAAATTTCCTTGCTAGGAAATAGAGTTTGCAGATGTCTACGTATATAGGCAATAGAGTTCTAATGCTTCTCAAAACGCGATGTAGCACCTCATTCCTATGTTTCATGATAAGATATAATATTCATTGCGAAGTGTCATGTATATCTCGTATTCACTTCAAACGAATGTAATTGCGGCACTTACATGCTAGGAAATAGCGTTTGCAGATGTCTACGTATCGTAGCAATAGAGTTCTAATGCTTCTTAAAACGCGATATCGCATCTCACTGCTAAGTTTCATGATAAGATATAATATTCATTATGGAGTGATATGTATACCTCGTACTCACTTCAAAAGAATGGAAATGCGACCCTTCCATGCTAGGGAATAGCCTTTGCAAATGTCTACGTATCGTAGCAATAGAGTTCTAATGCTTCTTAAAGCGCGATATCGCATCTCACTGCTATGTTTCATGAGAAGATATAATATTCATTATGGAGTGTTATGTATACCTCGTACTCACTTCAAAAGAAAGTAAATGCGACCCTTCTATGCTAGGGAATAGCCTTTGCAGATGTCTACGTATCGTAGCAATAGAGTTCTAATTCTTCTTAGAACGCGATATCGCATCTCACTTTTATGTTTCATGATAAGATATAATATTCATTGCGAAGTGTCATGTATACCTCGTATTCACTTCAAAAGAATGTAAGTGCGACACTTCCATGCTAGGAAATAGCGTTTGCAGATGTCTACGTATCGCAGCAATAGAGTTCTAATGCTTCTTAAAACGCGATATCGCATCTCACTGCTATGTTTCATGAGAAGATATAATATTCATTGCGAAGTGTCATGTATATCTCGTATTCACGTCAAAAGAATGTAATTGCGACACTTCCATGCTAGGAAATAGCGTTTGCAGATGTCTTAAGTATCGTAGCAATAGAGTTCTAGTGCTTTTTAAAACGAGATGCCTCATTTCATTTCTATGTTCCGTGATAAGATATAATATTCATTGTGGAGTGTCATGTATACCTCGTATTCACTTCAAATGAATGTAAATGCGACACTTCCATGCTAGGAAGTAGCGGTTGCAGATGTCTACGTATCGTAGCAATAGGGTTCTAATGCTTCTTAAGACGCGATATCGCATCTCACTGCTATGTTTCATGATAAGATATAATATTCATTGCGAAGTGTCATGTATATCTCGTATTCACTTCAAACGAATGTAAATGCGACACTTCGATGCTAGGAATTGGCGTTTGCAGATGTCTACGTATCGTAGCAATAGAGTTCTAATGCTTCTTAAAACGCGATATCGCATCCCACTGCTATGTTTCATGAGAAGATATAATATGCATTATGGAGTGATATGTATACCTCGTACTCACTTCAAAAGAAAGTAAATGCGACCCTTCCATGCTAGGGAATAGCCTTTGCAGATGTCTACGTATCGTAGCAATAGAGTTCAAATGCTTCTTAAAACGGGATGTCGCATCTCATATCTATGTTTCATGATCAGATATAATATTCATTGCGAAGTGTCATGTATACTTCGTATTCACTTCAAAAGGATGTAAATGCGACACTTCCTTGCTAGGAAATAGCGTTTCCAGATGACTACGTGTCGAAACAATAGAGTTCTAATGATTCTTAAGATGCCATATCGCTTCTCACTTCTATGTTTCATGATAAGATATAATATTCATTGCGAAGTGTCATGTATACCTCGTATTCACTTCAAAAGAATGTAAATGCGACACTTCCATGCTAGGAAGTAGCGTTTGCAGATGTCTACGTATCGTAGCAATAGGGTTCTAATACTTCTTAAAATGCGATATCGCATCACACTTCTATGTTTCATGATAAGATATAATATTCATTGCGAAGTGTCATGTATACCTCGATTTCACTTCACAAGAATGTAAATGCGACACTTCCTTGCTAGGAAATATTGTTTGCAGATGTCTACGTATCACAGCAATGGAGTACTAATGCTTCTTAAAACGAGATTTCGTATTTCACATCTATGTTTCGTAATAAGATATAATATTCATTGTGTAATGTTATGTATACCTCGTATTCACTTCAGTGGAATGTAAGTGCGAAATTTCCTTGCTAGGAAATAGAGTTTGCAGATGTCTACGTATATAGACAATAGAGTTCCAATGCTTCTCAAAACGCGATATAGCACCTCATTCCTATGTTTCATGATAAGATATAATATTCATTGCGAAGTGTCATGTATATCTCGTATTCACATCAAAAGAATGTAAATGCGACACTTCCATGCTAGGAAATAGCGTTTGCAGATGTCTACGTATCGCAGCAATAGAGTTCTAATGCTTCTTAAAACGCGATATCGCATCTCACTGCTAAGTTTCATGATAAGATATAATATTCATTATGGAGTGATATGTATACCTCGTACTCACTTCAAAAGAATGGAAATGCGACCCTTCCATGCTAGGGAATAGCCTTTGCAAATGTCTACGTATCGTAGCAATAGAGTTCTAATGCTTCTTAAAGCGCGATATCGCATCTCACTGCTATGTTTCATGAGAAGATATAATATTCATTATGGAGTGTTATGTATACCCCGTACTCACTTCAAAAGAAAGTAAATGCGACCCTTCTATGCTAGGGAATAGCCTTTGCAGATGTCTACGTATCGTAGCAATAGAGTTCTAATGCTTCTTAGAACGCGATATCGCATCTCGCTTTTATGTTTCATGATAAGATATAATATTCATTGCGAAGTGTCATGTATACTTCGTATTCACTTCAAAAGGATGTAAATGCGACACTTCCTTGCTAGGAAATAGCGTTTCCAGATGACTACGTGTCGAAACAATAGAGTTCCAATGCTTCCTAAAACGCGATATCGCATCTCCCTTCTATGTTTCATGATAAGGTATAATATTCATTGCGAAGTGTCATGCATACCTCGTATTCACTTCAAATGAATGTAAATGCGACACTTCCATGCTAGGAAATAGCGTTTGCAGATGTCTACGTATCGTAGCAATAGAGTTCTAATGCTTCTCAAAACGCGATATAGCACCTCATTCCTATGTTTCATGATAAGATATAATATTCATTGCGAAGTGTCATGTATATCTCGTATTCACTTCAAACGAATGTAAATGCGACACTTCCATGCTAGGAAATAGCGACTGCAGATGTCTACGTATCGTAGCAATAGAGTTCTAATGCTTCTTAAAACGAGATGCCTCATTTCATTTCTATGTTCCGTGATAAGATATAATATTCATTGTGGAGTGTCATGTATACCTCGTATTCACTTCTAATGAATGTAAATGCGACACTTCCATGCTAGGAAGTAGCGGTTGCAGATGTCTACGTATCGTAGCAATAGGGTTCTAATGCTTCTTAAGACGCGATATCGCATCTCACTTCTATGTTACATGATAAGATATAATATTCATTATGGAGTGATATGTATACCTCGTACTCACTTCAAGAGAAAGTAAATGCGACCCTTCCATGCTAGGGAATAGCCTTTGCAGATGTCTACGTATCGTAGCAATAGAGTTCTAATGCTTCTCAAAACGCGATATAGCACCTCATTCCTATGTTTCATGATAAGATATAATATTCATTGCGAAGTGTCATGTATATCTCGTATTCACGTCAAACGAATGTAAATGCGACACTTCCATGCTAGGAAATAGCGACTGCAGGTGTCTACGCGTCGAGGCAATAGAGTTCTAATGATTCTTAAAACGCGATATCGCATCTCACACCTATGTTTCATGATAAGATATAATAATCATAGCGATGTGTCATGTATACCTCGTATTCACATCAAAAGAATGTAAATGCGTCACTTACATGCTAGGAAATAGCGTTTGCAGATGTCTACGTATCGCAGCAATAGAATTCTAATGCTTTATAAAACGAGATGTCACATTTCATTTCTATGTTTCTTGGTAAGATATAATATTCATTGTAGAGTATTATGTATACCTCGTATTCACTTCAAATGAATGTAAATGCGACACTTCCATGCTAGGAAATATTGTTTGCAGATGTCTACGTATCCTAGCAATATAGTTCTAATACTTCTTAAAACGCGATATCGCATCTCACATTTATGTTTCATGATAAGATATAATATTCATTGCGAACTGCCATGTATACCTCGTATTCATTTCAAAAGTATGTAAATGTGACACTTTCATGCTAGGAAATAGCCTTTGCAGATGTCTACGTATCGTAGAAATAGTGTTCTAATGTTTCTTAGAACGCGATATCGCATCTCATTTCAATGTTTCATGATCAGATATAATATTCATTGCGAAGTGTCATGTATACCTCGTATTCACTTCAAAAGGATGTAAATGCGACACTTCCTTGCTAGGAAATAGCGTTTCCAGATGACTACGTGTCGAAACAATAGAGTTCTACTGCTTCTTAGAACGCGATATCGCATCTCACGTCCATGTTTCATGATAAGATATAATATTCATTGCGAAGTGTCATGTATATCTCGTATTCACATCAAAAGAATGTAAATGCGACACTTCCATGCTAGGAAATAGCGTTTGCAGATGTCTACGTATCGCAGCAATAGAGTTCTAATGCTTCTCAAAACGCGATATAGCACCTCATTCCTATGTTTCATGATAAGATATAATATTCATTGCGAAGTGTCATGTATCTCTCGTATTCACTTCAAACGAATGTAAATGAGACACTTCCATGCTAGGAAATAGCGTTTGCAGATGTCTACGTATCGTGGCAATAGAGTTCTAATGCTTCTCAAAACGCGATATAGCACCTCATTCCTATATTTCATGATAAGATATAATATTCATTGCGAAGTGTCATGTATATCTCGTATTCACTTCAAACGAATGTAAATGCGACACTTCCATGCTAGCAAATAGCGTTTGCAGATGTCTACGTATCGAAGCAATAGAGTTCTAATGCTTCTCAAAACGCGATATAGCACCTCATTCCTATGTTTCATGATAAGATATAATATTCATTGCGAAGTGTCATGTATCTCTCGTATTCACTTCAAACGAATGTAAATGAGACACTTCCATGCTAGGAAATAGCGTTTGCAGATGTCTACGTATCGCAGCAATAGAATTCTAATGCTTTATAAAACGAGATGTCGCATTTCATTTCTATGTTTCTTGGTAAGATATAATATTCATTGTAGAGTATTATGTATACCTCGTATTCACTTCAAATGAATGTAAATGCGACACTTCCTTGCTAGGAAATATTGTTTGCAGATGTCTACGTATCCTAGCAATATAGTTCTAATACTTCTTAAAACGCGATATCGCATCTCACATCTATGTTTCATGATAAGATATAATATTCATTGCGAACTGCCATGTATACCTCGTATTCATTTCAAAAGAATGTAAATGTGACACTTTCATGCTAGGAAATAGCATTTGCAGATGTCTACGTATCGTTGCAATAGAGTTCTACTGCTTCATAGATCGCGATATCGCATCTCACTTCTATGTTTCATGATAAGATACAATATTCATTGCTAAGTGTCATGTATACCTCGTATTCACTTCAAAAGAATGTAAATGCGACAATTCCATGCTAGGAAATAGCGTCTGCAGATGTCTACTCGTCGAGGCAATAGAGTTCTAATGCTTCTTAAAACGCGATATCGCATCTCACACCTATGTTTCATGATAAGATATAATATTCATTATGGAGTGTTATGTATACCTCGTACTCACTTCAAAAGTATGTAAATGCGACCCTTCCATGCTAGGAAATAGCCTTTGCAGATGTCTACGTATCGTAGCAATAGTGTTCTAATGTTTCTTAGAACGCGATATCGCATCTCATTTCAATGTTTCATGATCAGATATAATATTCATTGCGAAGTGTCATGTATACCTCGTATTCACTTCAAAAGGATGTAAATGCGACACTTCCTTGCTAGGAAATAGCGTTTCCAGATGACTACGTGTCGAAACAATAGAGTTCTACTGCTTCTTAGAACGCGATATCGCATCTCACGTCCATGTTTCATGATAAGATATAATATTCATTGCGAAGTGTCATGTATACCTCGATTTCACTACACAAGAATGTAAATGCGACACTTCCTTGCTAGGAAATATTGTTTGCAGATGTCTACGTATCACAGCAATGGAGTACTAATGCTTCTTAAAACGAGATGTCGTATTTCATTTCTATGTTTCGTAACAAGATATAATATTCAATGTGTAATGTTATGTATACCTCGTATTCACTTCAGTGGAATGCAAGTGCGAAATTTCCTTGCTAGGAAATAGAGTTTGCAGATGTCTAGGTATATAGGCAATAGAGTTCTAATGCTTCTCAAAACGCGATATAGCACCTCATTCCTATGTTTCATGATAAGATATAATATTCATTGCGAAGTGTCATGTATATCTCGTATTCACATCAAAAGAATGTAAATGCGACACTTCCATGCTAGGAAATAGCGTTTGCAGATGTCTACGTATCGCAGCAATAGAGTTCTAATGCTTCTTAAAACGCGATATCGCATCTCACTGCTATGTTTCATGATAAGATATAATATTCATTATGGAGTGATATGTATACCTCGTACTCACTTCAAAAGAATGGAAATGCGACCCTTCCATGCTAGGGAATAGCCTTTGCAAATGTCTACGTATCGTAGCAATAGAGTTCTAATGCTTCTTAAAGCGCGATATCGCATCTCACTGCTATGTTTCATGAGAAGATATAATATTCATTATGGAGTGTTATGTATACCTCGTACTCACTTCAAAAGAAAGTAAATGCGACCCTTCTATGCTAGGGAATAGCCTTTGCAGATGTCTACGTATCGTAGCAATAGAGTTCTAATGCTTCTTAGAACGCTATATCGCATCTCACTTTTATGTTTCATGATAAGATATAATATTCATTGCGAAGTGTCATGTATACCTCGTATTCACTTCAAAAGAATGTAAATGCGACACTTCCATGCTAGGAAATAGCGTTTGCAGATGTCAACGTATCGTAGCAATAGAGTTCTAATTCTTCTCAAAACGCGATATAGCACCTCATTCCTATGTTTCATGATAAGATATAATATTCATAGCGAAGTGTCATGTATATCTCGTATTCACTTCAAACGAATGTAAATGCGACACTTCCATGCTAGGGAATAGCCTTTGCAGATGTCTACGTATCGTAGCAATAGAGTTCTAATGCTTCTTAGAACGCGATATCGCATCTCACTTTTATGTTTCATGATAAGATATAATATTCATTGCGAAGTGTCATGCATACCTCGTATTCACTTCAAAAGAATGTAAATGCGACACTTCCATGCTAGGAAATAGCGTTTGCAGATGTCTACGTATCGTAGCAATAGAGTTCTAATGCTTCTCAAAACGCGATATAGCACCTCATTCCTATGTTTCATGATAAGATATAATGTTCATTGCGAAATGTCATGTATATCTCGTATTCACATCAAAAGAATGTAAATGCGACACTTCCATGCTAGGAAATAGCGTTTGCAGATGTCCACGTATCGTAGCAATAGAGTTCTAATGCTTCTTAAAACGAGATGTCGCATCTCATATCTATGCTTCATGATCAGATATAATATTCATTGCGAAGTGTCATGTATACCTCGATTTCACTTCACAAGAATGTAAATGCGACACCTCCTTGCTAGGAAATAGCGTTTGCAGATGTCTACGTATCACAGCAATGGAGTACTAATGCTTCTTAAAACGAGATGTCGTATTTCATATCTATGTTTCGTAATAAGATATAATATTCATTGTGTAATGTTATGTATACCTCGTATTCACTTCAGTGGAATGTAAGTGCGAAATTTCCTTGCTAGGAAATAGAGTTTGCAGATGTCTACGTATCGTAGCAATAGAGTTCTAATGCTTCTCAAAACGCGATGCCTCATTTCATTTCTATGTTCCGTGATAAGATATAATATTCATTGTGGAGTGTCATGTATACCTCGTATTCACTTCAAATGAATGTAAATGCGACACTTCCATGCTAGGAAGTAGCGGTTGCAGATGTCTACGTATCGTAGCAATAGGGTTCTAATGCTTCTTAAGACGCGATATCGCATCTCACTTCTATTTTACATGATAAGATATAATATTCATTGCGAAGTGTCATGTATACCTCGATTTCTCTTCACAAGAATGTAAATGCGACACTTCCTTGCTAGGAAATAGCGTTTGCAGATGTCTACGTATCGTAGCAATAGAGTTCTAATGCTTCTCAAAACGCGATATAGCACCTCATTCCTATGTTTTATGATAAGATATAATATTCATTGCGAAGTGTCATGTATATCTCGTATTCACTTCAAACGAATGTAAATGCGACACTTCCATGCTAGGAAATAGCGTTTGCAGATGTCCACGTATCGTAGCAATAGAGTTCTAATGCTTCTCAAAACGCGATATAGCACCTCATTCCTATGTTTCATGATAAGATATAAAATTCATTGCGAAGTGTCATGTATATCTCGTATTCACTTCAAGGGAAAGTAAATGCGACCCTTCCATGCAAGGGAATAGCCTTTGCAGATGTCTACGTATCGTAGCAATAGAGTTCTAATGCTTCTTAGAACGCGATATCGCATCTCACTTTTATGTTTCATGATAAGATATAATATTCATTGCGAAGTGTCATGTATACCTCGTATTCACTTCAAAAGAATGTAAATGCGACACTTCCATGCTAGGAAATAGCGTTTGCAGATGTCTACGTATCGTAGCAATAGAGTTCTAATGCTTCTCAAAACGCGATATAGCACCTCATTCCTATGTTTCATGATAAGATATAATATTCATTGCGAAGTGTCATGTATATCTCGTATTCACTTCAAAAGAATGTAAATGCGACACTTCCATGCTAGGAAATAGCGTTTGCAGATGTCTACGTATCGCAGCAATAGAGTTCTAATGCTTCTTAGAACGCGATATCGCATCTCACTGCTATGTTTCATGAGAAGATATAATATTCATTGCGAAGTGTCATGTATATCTCGTATTCACGTCAAAAGAATGTAATTGCGACACTTCCATGCTAGGAAATAGCGTTTGCAGATGTCTTACGTATCGTAGCAATAGAGTTCTAATGCTTCTTAAAACGAGATGCCTCATTTCATTTCTATGTTCCGTGATAAGATATAATATTCATTGTGGAGTGTCATGTATACCTCGTATTCACTTCAAATGAATGTAAATGCGACACTTCCATGCTAGGAAGTAGCGGTTGCAGATGTCTACGTATCGTAGCAATGGGGCTCTAATGCGTCTTAAGACGCGATATCGCATCTCTCTTCTATGTTACATGATAAGATATAATATTCATTGCGAAGTGTCATGTATACTTCGATTTCTCTTCACAAGAATGTAAATGCGACACTTCCTTGCTAGGAAATAGCGTTTGCAGATGTCTACGTATCGTAGCAATAGAGTTCTAATGCTTCTCAAAACGCGATATAGAACCTCATTCCTATGTTTTATGATAAGATATAATATTCATTGCGAAGTGTCATGTATATCTCGTATTCACTTCAAACGAATGTAAATGCGACACTTCCATGCTAGGAAATAGCGTTTGCAGATGTCCACGTATCGTAGCAATAGAGTTCTAATGCTTCTCAAAACGCGATATAGCACCTCATTCCTATGTTTCATGATAAGATATAAAATTCATTGCGAAGTGTCATGTATATCTCGTATTCACTTCAAACGAATGTAAATGCGACACTTCCATGCTAGGAAATAGCGTTTGCAGATGTCTACGTATCGTAGCAATAGAGTTCTACTGCTTCTTAGAACGCGATATCGCATCTCACGTCCATGTTTCATGATAAGATATAATATTCATTGCGAAGTGTCATGTATACCTCGATTTCACTACACAAGAATGTAAATGCGACACTTCCTTGCTAGGAAATATTGTTTGCAGATGTCTACGTATCACAGCAATAGAGTACTAATGCTTCTTAAAACGAGATGTCGTATTTCATTTCTATGTTTCGTAACAAGATATAATATTCAATGTGTAATGTTATGTATACCTCGTATTCACTTCAGTGGAATGCAAGTGCGAAATTTCCTTGCTAGGAAATAGAGTTTGCAGATGTCTACGTATATAGGCAATAGAGTTCTAATGCTTCTCAAAACGCGATATAGCACCTCATTCCTATGTTTCATGATAAGATATAATATTCATTGCGAAGTGTCATGTATATCTCGTATTCACATCAAAAGAATGTAAATGCGACACTTCCATGCTAGGAAATAGCGTTTGCAGATGTCTACGTATCGCAGCAATAGAGTTCTAATGCTTCTTAAAACGCGATATCGCATCTCACTGCTATGTTTCATGATAAGATATAATATTCATTATGGAGTGATATGTATACCTCGTACTCACTTCAAAAGAATGGAAATGCGACCCTTCCATGCTAGGGAATAGCCTTTGCAAATGTCTACGTATCGTAGCAATAGAGTTCTAATGCTTCTTAAAGCGCGATATCGCATCTCACTGCTATGTTTCATGAGAAGATATAATATTCATTATGGAGTGTTATGTATACCTCGTACTCACTTCAAAAGAAAGTAAATGCGACCATTCTATGCTAGGGAATAGCCTTTGCAGATGTCTACGTATCGTAGCAATAGAGTTCTAATGCTTCTCAAAACGCGATATAGCACCTCATTCCTATGTTTCATGATAAGATATAATATTCATAGCGAAGTGTCATGTATATCTCGTATTCACTTCAAACGAATGTAAATGCGACACTTCCATGCTAGGGAATAGCCTTTGCAGATGTCTACGTATCGTAGCAATAGAGTTCTAATGCTTCTTAGAACGCGATATCGCATCTCACTTTTATGTTTCATGATAAGATATAATATTCATTGCGAAGTGTCATGCATACCTCGTATTCACTTCAAAAGAATGTAAATGCGACACTTCCATGCTAGGAAATAGCGTTTGCAGATGTCTACGTATCGTAGCAATAGAGTTCTAATGCTTCTCAAAACGCGATATAGCACCTCATTCCTATGTTTCATGATAAGATATAATGTTCATTGCGAAATGTCATGTATATCTCGTATTCACATCAAAAGAATGTAAATGCGACACTTCCATGCTAGGAAATAGCGTTTGCAGATGTCCACGTATCGTAGCAATAGAGTTCTAATGCTTCTTAAAACGAGATGTCGCATCTCATATCTATGCTTCATGATCAGATATAATATTCATTGCGAAGTGTCATGTATACCTCGATTTCACTTCATAAGAATGTAAATGCGACACTTCCTTGCTAGGAAATATTGTTTGCAGATGTCTACGTATCACAGCAATGGAGTACTAATGCTTCTTAAAACGAGATGTCGTATTTCATATCTATGTTTCGTAATAAGATATAATATTCATTGTGTAATGTTATGTATACCTCGTATTCACTTCAGTGGGATGTAAGTGCGAAATTTCCTTGCTAGGAAATAGAGTTTGCAGATGTCTACGTATCGTAGCAATAGAGTTCTAATGCTTCTCAAAACGCGATGCCTCATTTCATTTCTATGTTCCGTGATAAGATATAATATTCATTGTGGAGTGTCATGTATACCTCGTATTCACTTCAAATGAATGTAAATGCGACACTTCCATGCTAGGAAGTAGCGGTTGCAGATGTCTACGTATCGTAGCAATAGGGTTCTAATGCTTCTTAAGACGCGATATCGCATCTCACTTCTATTTTACATGATAAGATATAATATTCATTGCGAAGTGTCATGTATACCTCGATTTCTCTTCTCAAGAATGTAAATGCGACACTTCCTTGCTAGGAAATAGCGTTTGCAGATGTCTACGTATCGTAGCAATAGAGTTCTAATGCTTCTCAAAACGCGATATAGCACCTCATACCTATGTTTTATGATAAGATATAATATTCATTGCGAAGTGACATGTATATCTCGTATTCACTTCAAACGAATGTAAATGCGACACTTCCATGCTAGGAAATAGCGTTTGCAGATGTCCACGTATCGTAGCAATAGAGTTCTAATGCTTCTCAAAACGCGATATAGCACCTCATTCCTATGTTTCATGATAAGATATAAAATTCATTGCGAAGTGTGATGTATATCTCGTATTCACTTCAAACGAATGTAAATGCGACACTTCCATGCTAGGAAATAGCGTTTGCAGATGTCTACGTATCGTAGCAATAGAGTTCTAATGCTTCTTAAAACGCGATATCGCATCTCACTGCTATGTTTCATGAGAAGATATAATATTCATTATGGAGTGATATGTATACCTCGTACTCACTTCAAGGGAAAGTAAATGCGGCCCTTCCATGCTAGGGAATAGCCTTTGCAGATGTCTACGTATCGTAGCAATAGAGTTCTAATGCTTCTTAGAACGCGATATCGCATCTCACTTTTATGTTTCATGATAAGATATAATATTCATTGCGAAGTGTCATGTATACCTCGTATTCACTTCAAAAGAATGTAAATGCGACACTTCCATGCTAGGAAATAGCGTTTGCAGATGTCTACGTATCGCAGCAATAGAGTTCTAATGCTTCTTAGAACGCGATATCGCATCTCACTGCTATGTTTCATGAGAAGATATAATATTCATTGCGAAGTGTCATGTATATCTCGTATTCACTTCAAAAGAATGTAAATGCGACACTTCCATGCTAGGAAATAGCGTTTGCAGATGTCTACGTATCGCAGCAATAGAGTTCTAATGCTTCTTAGAACGCGATATCGCATCTCACTGCTATGTTTCATGAGAAGATATAATATTCATTGCGAAGTGTCATGTATATCTCGTATTCACGTCAAAAGAATGTAATTGCGACACTTCCATGCTAGGAAATAGCGTTTGCAGATGTCTTACGTATCGTAGCAATAGAGTTCTAATGCTTCTTAAAACGAGATGCCTCATTTCATTTCTATGTTCCGTGATAAGATATAATATTCATTGTGGAGTGTCATGTATACCTCGTATTCACTTCAAATGAATGTAAATGCGACACTTCCATGCTAGGAAGTAGCGGTTGCAGATGTCTACGTATCGTAGCAATAGGGCTCTAATGCTTCTTAAGACGCGATATCGCATCTCTCTTCTATGTTACATGATAAGATATAATATTCATTGCGAAGTGTCATGTATACCTCGATTTCTCTTCACAAGAATGTAAATACGACACTTCCTTGCTAGGAAATAGCGTTTGCAGATGTCTACGTATCGTAGCAATAGAGTTCTAATGTTTCTCAAAACGCGATATAGCACCTCATTCCTATGTTTCATGATGAGATATAATATTCATTGCGAAGTGTCATGTATATCTCGTATTCACTTCAAACGAAAGTAAATGCGACACTTCCATGCTAGGAAATAGCGTTTGCAGATGTCTACGTATCGTAGCAATAGAGTTCTAATGCTTCTCAAAACGCGATATAGCACCTCATTCCTATGTTTCATGATAAGATATAATATTCATTGCGAAGTGTCATGTATATCTCGTATTCACTTCAAGCGAATGTAAATGCGACACTTCCATGCTAGGAAATAGCGTTTGCAGATGTCTACGTATCGTAGCAATAGAGTTCTAATGCTTCTCAAAACGCGATATAGCACCTCATTCCTATGTTTCATGATAAGATATAATATTCATTGCGATGTGTCATGTATATCTCGTATTCACTTCAAAAGAATGTAAATGCGACACTTCCATGCTAGGAAATAGCGTTTGCAGATGTCTACGTATCGCAGCAATAGAGTTCTAATGCTTCTTAAAACGCGATATCGCATCTCACTGCTATGTTTCATGAGAAGATATAATATTCATTGCGAAGTGTCATGTATATCTCGTATTCACGTCAAAAGAATGTAATTGCGACACTTCCATGCTAGGAAATAGCGTTTGCAGATGTCTTACGTATCGTAGCAATAGAGTTCTAATGCTTCTCAAAACGCGATATAGCACCTCATTCCTATGTTTCATGATAAGATATAATATTCATTGCGAAGTGTCATGTATATCTCGTATTCACTTCAAACGAATGTAAATGCGACACTTCCATGCTAGGAAATAGCGTTTGCAGATGTCTACGTATCGCAGCAATAGAGTTCCAATGCTTCCTAAAACGCGATATCGCATCACTCTTCTATGTTTCATGATAAGGTATAATATTCATAGCGAAGTGTCATGTATACCTCGTATTCACTTCAAATCAATGTAAATGCGACACTTCCATGCTAGGAAGTAGCGGTTGCAGATGTCTACGTATCGTAGCAATAGGGTTCTAATGCTTCTTAAGACGCGATATCGCATCTCTCTTCTATGTTACATGATAAGATATAATATTCATTGCGAAGTGTCATGTATACCTCGATTTCTCTTCACAAGAATGTAAATGCGACACTTCCTTGCTAGGAAATAGCGTTTGCAGATGTCTACGTATCGCAGCAATAGAGTTCTAATGTTTCTCAAAACGCGATATAGCACCTCATTCCTATGTTTCATGATAAGATATAATATTCATTGCGAAGTGTCATGTATATCTCGTATTCACTTCAAACGAATGTAAATGCGACACTTCGATGCTAGGAAATAGCGTTTGCAGATGTCTACGTATCGTAGCAATAGAGTTCTAATGCTTCTCAAAACGCGATATAGCACCTCATTCCTATGTTTCATGATAAGATATAATATTCATTGCGAAGTGTCATGTATATCTCGTATTCACTTCAAACGAATGTAAATGCGACACTTCCATGCTAGGAAATAGCGTTTGCAGATGTCTACGTATCGTAGCAATAGAGTTCCAATGCTTCCTAAAACGCGATATCGCATCACTCTTCTATGTTTCATGATAAGGTATAATATTCATAGCGAAGTGTCATGTATACCTCGTATTCACTTCAAATGAATGTAAATGCGACACTTCCATGCTAGGAAATAGCGTTTGCAGATGTCTACGTATCGCAGCAATAGAGTTCTAATGCTTCTTAAAACGCGATATCGCATCTCACTGCTATGTTTCATGAGAAGATATAATATTCATTGCGAAGTGTCATGTATATCTCGTATTCACATCAAAAGAATGTAATTGCGACACTTCCATGCTAGGAAATAGCGTTTGCAGATGTCTACGTATCGTAGCAATAGAGTTCTAATGCTTCTTAAAACGAGATGCCTCATTTCATTTCTATGTTCCGTGATAAGATATAATATTCATTGTGGAGTGTAATGTATACCTCGTATTCACTTTAAATGAATGTAAATGCGACACTTCCATGCTAGGAAGTAGCGGTTGCAGATGTCTACGTATCGTCGCAATAGGGTTCTAATGCTTCTTAAGACGCGATATCGCATCTCACTTCTATGTTACATGATAAGATATAATATTCATTATGGAGTGATATGTATACCTCGTACTCACTTCAAAAGAAAGTAAATGCGACCCTTCCATGCTAGGGAATAGCCTTTGCAGATGTCTACGCATCGTAGCAATAGATTTCTAATGCTTCTCAAAACGCGATATAGCACCTCATTCCTATGTCTCATGATAATATATAATATTCATTGCGAAGTGTCATGTATATCTCGTATTCACTTCAAACGAATGTAAATGCGACACTTCCATGCTAGGAAATAGCGTTTGCAGATGTCTACGTATCGTAGCAATAGAGTTCTAATGCATCTTAAAACGCGATATCGCATCTCACTGCTATGTTTCATGAGAAGATATAATATTCATTGCGAAGTGTCTTGTATATCTCGTATTCACATCAAAATAATGTAAATGCGACACTTTCATGCTAGGAAATAGCGTTTGCAGATGTCTACGTATCGCAGCAATAGAGTTCCAATGCTTCCTAAAACGCGATATCGCATCACTCTTCTATGTCTCATGATAAGGTATAATATTCATAGCGAAGTGTCATGTATACCTCGTATTCACTTCAAATGAATGTAAATGCGACACTTCCATGCTAGGAAATGGCGATTGCAGATGTCTACGTATCGTAGCAATAGAGTTCTAATGCTTCTTAGAACGCGAAATCGCATCTCACTGCTATGTTTCATGATAAGATATAATATTCATTGCGAAGTGTCATGTATATCTCGTATTCACTTCAAAAGAATGAAAATGCGACACTTCCATGCTAGGAAATAGCGTCTGCAGATGTCTACGTATCGTAGCAATAGAGTTCTAGTGCTTCTAAAAACGCGATATAGCACCTCATTCCTATGTTTCATGATAAGATATAATATTCATTGCGAACTGTCATGTATATCTCGTATTCACTTCAAACGAATGTAAATGCGACACTTCCATGCTAGGAAATAGCGTTTGCAGATGTCTACGTATCGCAGCAATAGAGTTCCAATGCTTCCTAAAACGCGATATCGCATCACTCTTCTATGTTTCATGATAAGATATAATATTCATTGCGAACTGTCATGTATATCTCGTATTCACTTCAAATGAATGTAAATGCGACACTTCCATGCTAGGAAATAGCGTTTGCAGATGTCTACGTATCGTAGCAATAGAGTTCTAATGCATCTTAAAACGCGATATCGCATCTCATATCTATGTTTCATGGTCAGATATAATATTCATTGCGAAGTGTCATGTATATCTCGTATTCACGTCAAAAGAATGTAATTGCGACACTTCCATGCTAGGAAATAGCGTTTGCAGATGTCTTACGTATCGTAGCAATAGAGTTCTAATGCTTCTCAAAACGCGATATAGCACCTCATTCCTATGTTTCATGATAAGATATAATATTCATTGCGAAGTGTCATGTATATCTCGTATTCACTTCAAACGAATGTAAATGCGACACTTCCATGCTAGGAAATAGCGTTTGCAGATGTCTACGTATCGCAGCAATAGAGTTCCAATGCTTCCTAAAACGCGATATCGCATCACTCTTCTATGTTTCATGATAAGGTATAATATTCATAGCGAAGTGTCATGTATACCTCGTATTCACTTCAAATCAATGTAAATGCGACACTTCCATGCTAGGAAGTAGCGGTTGCAGATGTCTACGTATCGTAGCAATAGGGTTCTAATGCTTCTTAAGACGCGATATCGCATCTCTCTTCTATGTTACATGATAAGATATAATATTCATTGCGAAGTGTCATGTATACCTCGATTTCTCTTCACAAGAATGTAAATGCGACACTTCCTTGCTAGGAAATAGCGTTTGCAGATGTCTACGTATCGCAGCAATAGAGTTCTAATGTTTCTCAAAACGCGATATAGCACCTCATTCCTATGTTTCATGATAAGATATAATATTCATTGCGAAGTGTCATGTATATCTCGTATTCACTTCAAACGAATGTAAATGCGACACTTCGATGCTAGGAAATAGCGTTTGCAGATGTCTACGTATCGTAGCAATAGAGTTCTAATGCTTCTCAAAACGCGATATAGCACCTTATTCCTATGTTTCATGATAAGATATAATATTCATTGCGAAGTGTCATGTATATCTCGTATTCACTTCAAACGAATGTAAATGCGACACTTCCATGCTAGGAAATAGCGTTTGCAGATGTCTACGTATCGTAGCAATAGAGTTCCAATGCTTCCTAAAACGCGATATCGCATCACTCTTCTATGTTTCATGATAAGGTATAATATTCATAGCGAAGTGTCATGTATACCTCGTATTCACTTCAAATGAATGTAAATGCGACACTTCCATGCTAGGAAATAGCGTTTGCAGATGGCTACGTATCGCAGCAATAGAGTTCTAATGCTTCTTAAAACGCGATATCGCATCTCACTGCTATGTTTCATGAGAAGATATAATATTCATTGCGAAGTGTCATGTATATCTCGTATTCACATCAAAAGAATGTAATTGCGACACTTCCATGCTAGGAAATAGCGTTTGCAGATGTCTACGTATCGTAGCAATAGAGTTCTAATGCTTCTTAAAACGAGATGCCTCATTTCATTTCTATGTTCCGTGATAAGATATAATATTCATTGTGGAGTGTAATGTATACCTCGTATTCACTTTAAATGAATGTAAATGCGACACTTCCATGCTAGGAAGTAGCGGTTGCAGATGTCTACGTATCGTCGCAATAGGGTTCTAATGCTTCTTAAGACGCGATATCGCATCTCACTTCTATGTTACATGATAAGATATAATATTCATTATGGAGTGATATGTATACCTCGTACTCACTTCAAAAGAAAGTAAATGCGACCCTTCCATGCTAGGGAATAGCCTTTGCAGATGTCTACGCATCGTAGCAATAGATTTCTAATGCTTCTCAAAACGCGATATAGCACCTCATTCCTATGTCTCATGATAATATATAATATTCATTGCGAAGTGTCATGTATATCTCGTATTCACTTCAAACGAATGTAAATGCGACACTTCCATGCTAGGAAATAGCGTTTGCAGATGTCTACGTATCGTAGCAATAGAGTTCTAATGCATCTTAAAACGCGATATCGCATCTCACTGCTATGTTTCATGAGAAGATATAATATTCATTGCGAAGTGTCATGTATATCTCGTATTCACATCAAAATAATGTAAATGCGACACTTTCATGCTAGGAAATAGCGTTTGCAGATGTCTACGTATCGCAGCAATAGAGTTCCAATGCTTCCTAAAACGCGATATCGCATCACTCTTCTATGTCTCATGATAAGGTATAATATTCATAGCGAAGTGTCATGTATACCTCGTATTCACTTCAAATGAATGTAAATGCGACACTTCCATGCTAGGAAATGGCGATTGCAGATGTCTACGTATCGTAGCAATAGAGTTCTAATGCTTCTTAGAACGCGAAATCGCATCTCACTGCTATGTTTCATGATAAGATATAATATTCATTGCGAAGTGTCATGTATATCTCGTATTCACTTCAAAAGAATGAAAATGCGACACTTCCATGCTAGGAAATAGCGTCTGCAGATGTCTACGTATCGTAGCAATAGAGTTCTAGTGCTTCTAAAAACGCGATATAGCACCTCATTCCTATGTTTCATGATAAGATATAATATTCATTGCGAACTGTCATGTATATCTCGTATTCACTTCAAACGAATGTAAATGCGACACTTCCATGCTAGGAAATAGCGTTTGCAGATGTCTACGTATCGCAGCAATAGAGTTCCAATGCTTCCTAAAACGCGATATCGCATCACTCTTCTATGTTTCATGATAAGATATAATATTCATTGCGAACTGTCATGTATATCTCGTATTCACTTCAAATGAATGTAAATGCGACACTTCCATGCTAGGAAATAGCGTTTGCAGATGTCTACGTATCGTAGCAATAGAGTTCTAATGCATCTTAAAACGCGATATCGCATCTCATATCTATGTTTCATGGTCAGATATAATATTCATTGCGAAGTGTCATGTATACCTCGTATTCACTTCAAAAGGATGTAAATGCGACACTTCCTTGCTAGGAAATAGCGTTTCCAGGTGACTACGTGTCGAAACAATAGAGTTCCAATGCTTCCTAAAACGCGATATCGCATCTCCCTTCTATGTTTCATGATAAGATATAATATTCATTGCAAAGTGTCATGTATACCTCGATTTCACTTCACAAGAATGTAAATGCGACACTACCTTGCTAGGAAATATTGTTTGCAGATGTCTACGTATCACAGCAATAGAGTACTAATGCTTCTTAAAACGAGATGACGTATTTCATATCTATGTTTCGCAATAAGATATAATATTCATTGTGTAATGTTATGTATACCTCGTATTCACTTCAGTGGGATGTAAGTGCGAAATTTCCTTGCTAGGAAATAGAGTTTGCAGATGTCTACGTATATAGGCAATAGAGTTCTAATGCTTCTCAAAACGCGATGTAGCACCTCATTCCTATGCTCCGTGATAAGATATAATATTCATTGCGAAGTGTCATGTATATCTCGTATTCACTTCAAACGAATGTAAATGCGACACTTCCATGCTAGGAAATGGCGTTTGCAGCTGTCTACGTATCGTAGCAATAGAGTTCTAATGCTTCTTAAAACGCGATATCGCATCCCACTGCTATGTTTCATGAGAAGATATAATATTCATTATGGAGTGATATGTATACCTCGTACTCACTTCAAAAGAAAGTAAATGCGACCCTTCCATGCTAGGGAATAGCCTTTGCAGATGTCTACGTATCGTAGCAATAGAGTTCTAATGCTTCTTAGAACGCGATATCGCATCTCACTTTTATGTTTCATGATAAGATATAATATTCATCGCGAAGTGTCATGTATATCTCGTATTCACTTCAACCGAATGTAAATGCGACACTTCCATGCTAGGAAATAGCGTTTGCAGATGTCTACGTATCGTAGCAATAGAGTTCTAATGCTTCTTAAAACGCGATATCGCATCTCACTGCTATGTTTCATGAGAAGATATAATATTCATTGCGAAGTGTCATGTATATCTCGTATTCACATCAAAAGAATGTAAATGCGACACTTCCATGCTAGGAAATAGCGTTTCCAGATGACTACGTATCGTAGCAATAGAGTTCTAATGCTTCTTAAAACGCGATATCGCATCTCACTGCTATGTTTCCAGAGAAGATATAATTTTCATTGCGAAGTGTCATGTATATCTCGTATTCACATCAAAAGAATGTAAATGCGGCACTTACATGCTAGGAAATAGCGTTTGCAGATGTCTACGTATCGCATTAATAGAGTTCTAATGCTTCTTAAAACGCGATATCGCATCTCACTGCTATGTTTCATGATAAGATATAATATTCATTATGGAGTGATACGTATACCTCGTACTCACTTCAAAAGAAAGTAAATGCGCCCCTTCCATGCTAGGGAATAGCCTTTGCAGATGTCTACGTATCGTAGCAATAGAGTTCTAATGCTTCTCAAAACGCGATATAGCACCTCATTCCTATGTTTCATGATAAGATATAACATTCATTGCGAAGTGTCACGTATATCTCGTATTCACTTCAAACGAATGTAAATGCGACACTTCCATGCTAGGAAATAGCGTTTGCAGATGTCTACGTATCGTAGCAATAGAGTTCTAATGCTTCTTAAAACGAGATGCCTCATTTCATTTCTATGTTCCGTGATAAGATATAATATTCATTGCGAAGTGTCATGTATATCTCGTATTCACTTCAAACTAATGTAAATGCGACACTTCCATGCTAGGAAATGGCGTTTGCAGATGTCTACGTATCGTAGCAATAGAGTTCTAATGCTTCTTAAAACGCAATATCGCATCCCACTGCTATGTTTCATGAGAAGATATAATATTCATTATGGAGTGTTATGTATACCTCGTACTCACTTCAAAAGAAAGTAAATGCGACCCTTCCATGCTAGGGAATAGCCTTTGCAGATGTCTACGTATCGTAGCAATAGAGTTCTAATGCTTCTTAAAACGGGATGTCGCATCTCATATCTATATTTCATGATCAGATATAATATTCATTGCGAAGTGTCATGTATATCTCGTATTCACTTCAAACGAATGTAAATGCGACACTTCCACGCTAGGAAATAGCGTTTGCAGATGCCTACGTATCGTAGCAATAGAGTTCTAATGCTTCTTAAAACGCGATATCGCATCTCACTGCTATGTTTCATGAGAAGATATAATATTCATTGCGAAGTGTCATGTATATCTCGTATTCACATCAAAAGAATGTAAATGCGACACTTCCATGCTAGGAAATAGCGTTTTCAGATGACTACGTATCGTAGCAATAGAGTTCTAATGCTTCTTAAAACGAGATATCGCATCTCACTGCTATGTTTCAAGAGAAGATATAATGTTCATTGCGAAGTGTCATGTATATCTCGTATTCACATCAAAAGAATGTAAATGCGGCACTTACATGCTAGGAAATAGCGTTTGCAGATGTCTACGTATCGTAGCAATAGAGTTCTAATGCTTCTTAAAACGCGATATAGCACCTCATTCCTATGTTTCATGATAAGATATAATATTCATTGCGA
The DNA here is from genome assembly GCF_050948175.1 of Xylocopa sonorina. NCBI lineage: Eukaryota > Metazoa > Arthropoda > Insecta > Hymenoptera > Apidae > Xylocopa > Xylocopa sonorina. The sequence goes on along the minus strand of NW_027490110.1, from coordinate 1,847,031 downwards.
AGTGTCATGTATATCTCGTATTCACTTCAAACGAATGTAAATGCGACACTTCCATGCTAGGAAATAGCGTTTGCAGATGTCTACGTATCGTAGCAATAGAGTTCTAATGCTTCTCAAAACGCGATATAGCACCTCATTCCTATGTTTCATGATAAGATATAATATTCATTGCGAAGTGTCATGTATATCTCGTATTCACTTCAAACGAATGTAAATGCGACACTTCCATGCTAGGAAATAGCGTTTGCAGATGTCTACGTATCGTAGCAATAGAGTTCCAATGCTTCCTAAAACGCGATATCGCATCACTCTTCTATGTTTCATGATAAGGTATAATATTCATAGCGAAGTGTCATGTATACCTCGTATTCACTTCAAATCAATGTAAATGCGACACTTCCATGCTAGGAAGTAGCGGTTGCAGATGTCTACGTATCGTAGCAATAGGGTTCTAATGCTTCTTAAGACGCGATATCGCATCTCTCTTCTATGTTACATGATAAGATATAATATTCATTGCGAAGTGTCATGTATACCTCGATTTCTCTTCACAAGAATGTAAATGCGACACTTCCTTGCTAGGAAATAGCGTTTGGAGATGTCTACGTATCGTAGCAATAGAGTTCTAATGTTTCTTAAAACGAGATGCCTCATTTCATTTCTATGTTCCGTGATAAGATATAATATTCATTGCGAAGTGTCATGTATATCTCGTATTCACTTCAAACTAATGTAAATGCGACACTTCCATGCTAGGAAATGGCGTTTGCAGATGTCTACGTATCGTAGCAATAGAGTTCTAATGCTTCTTAAAACGGGATGTCGCATCTCATATCTATATTTCATGATCAGATATAATATTCATTGCGAAGTGTCATGTATACCTCGTATTCACTTCAAATGGATGTAAATGCGACACTTCCTTGCTAGGAAGTAGCGTTTCCAGATGACTACGTGTCGAAACAATAGAGTTCTAATGATTCTTAAAATGCCATATCGCTTCTCACTTCTATGTTTCATGATAAGATATAATATTCATTGCGAAGTGTCATGTATATCTCGTATTCACTTCAAACGAATGTAAATGCGACACTTCCATGCTAGGAAATAGCGTTTGCAGATGTCTACGTATCATAGCAATAGAGTTCTAATGCTTCTTAAAACGCGATATCGCATCTCACTGCTATGTTTCATGAGAAGATATAATATTCATTGCGAAGTGTCATGTATATCTCGTATTCACATCAAAAGAATGTAAATGCGACACTTCCGTGCTAGGAAATAGCGTTTCCAGATGACTACGCATCGTAGCAATAGAGTTCTAATGCTTCTTAAAATGCGATATCGCATCTCACTGCTATGTTTCAAGAGAAGATATAATGTTCATTGCGAAGTGTCATGTATATCTCGTATTCACATCAAAAGAATGTAAATGCGGCACTTACATGCTAGGAAATAGCGTTTGCAGATGTCTACGTATCGTAGCAATAGAGTTCTAATGCTTCTTAAAACGCGATATCGCATCTCACTGCTATGTTTCATGATAAGATATAATATTCATAATGGAGTGATATGTATACCTCGTACTCACTTCAAAAGAAAGTAAATGCGCCCCTTCATGCTAGGGAATAGCCTTTGCAGATGTCTACGTATCGTAGCAATAGAGTTCTAATGCTTCTCAAAACGCGATATAGCACCTCATTCCTATGTTTCATGATAAGATATAACATTCATTGCGAAGTGTCACGTATATCTCGTATTCACTTCAAACGAATGTAAATGCGACACTTCCATGCTAGGAAATAGCGTTTGCAGATGTCTACGTATCGTAGCAATAGAGTTCTAATGCTTCTTAAAACGAGATGCCTCATTTCATTTCTATGTTCCGTGATAAGATATAATATTCATTGCGAAGTGTCATGTATATCTCGTATTCACGTCAAAAGAATGTAATTGCGACACTTCCATGCTAGGAAATAGCGTTTGCAGATGTCTTACGTATCGTAGCAATAGAGTTCTAATGCTTCTTAAAACGAGATGCCTCATTTCATTTCTATGTTCCGTGATAAGATATAATATTCATTGTGGAGTGTCATGTATACCTCGTATTCACTTCAAATGAATGTAAATGCGACACTTCCATGCTAGGAAGTAGCGGTTGCAGATGTCTACGTATCGTAGCAATAGGGCTCTAATGCTTCTTAAGACGCGATATCGCATCTCTCTTCTATGTTACATGATAAGATATAATATTCATTGCGAAGTGTCATGTATACCTCGATTTCTCTTCACAAGAATGTAAATGCGACACTTCCTTGCTAGGAAATAGCGTTTGCAGATGTCTACGTATCGTAGCAATAGAGTTCTAATGTTTCTCAAAACGCGATATAGCACCTCATTCCTATGTTTCATGATAAAGTATAATATTCATTGCGAAGTGTCATGTATATCTCGTATTCACTTCAAACGAATGTAAATGCGACACTTCCATGCTAGGAAATAGCGTTTGCAGATGTCTACGTATCGTAGCAATAGAGTTCTAATGCTTCTCAAAACGCGATATAGCACCTCATTCCTATGTTTCATGATAAGATATAATATTCATTGCGAAGTGTCATGTATATCTTCGTATTCACTTCAAACGAATGTAATTGCGACACTTCCATGCTAGGAAATAGCGTTTGCAGATGTCTACGTATCGTAGCAATAGAGTTCTTATGCTTCTCAAAACGCGATATAGCACCTCATTCCTATGTTTCATGATAAGATATAATATTCATTGCGAAGTGTCATGTATATCTCGTATTCACTTCAAAAGAATGTAAATGCGACACTTCCATGCTAGGAAATAGCGTTTGCAGATGTCTACGTATCGCAGCAATAGAGTTCTAATGCTTCTTAAAACGCGATATCGCATCTCACTGCTATGTTTCATGATAACATATAATATTCATTGCGAAGTGTCATGTATACCTCGTATTCACTTCAAAAGAATGTAAATGCGACACTTCCATGCTAGGAAATAGCGTATGCAGATATCTACGTATCGTAGCAATAGAGTTCTAATGCTTCTCAAAACGCGATATAGCACCTCATTCCTATGTTTCATGATAAGATATAATATTCATTGCGAAGTGTCATGTATATCTGGTATTCACTTCAAACGAATGTAAATGCGACACTTCCATGCTAGGAAATAGCGTTTGCAGATGTCTACGTATCGTAGCAATAGAGTTCCAATGCTTCCTAAAACGCGATATCGCATCACTCTTCTATGTTTCATGATAAGGTATAATATTCATAGCGAAGTGTCATGTATACCTCGTATTCACATCAAAAGAATGTAAATGCGACACTTCCATGCTAGGAAATAGCGTTTGCAGATGACTACGTGTCGAAACAAAAGAGTTCTAATGATTCTTAAAATGCCATATCGCATCTCACTTCTATGTTTCATGATAAGATATAATATTCATTGCGAAGTGTCATGTATATCTCGTATTCACATCAAAAGAATGTAAATGCGACACTTCCATGCTAGGAAATAGCGTTTGCAGATGTCTACGTATCGTAGCAATAGAGTTCTAATGCTCCTTAAAACGAGATGTCGCATCTCATATCTATGTTTCATGATCAGATATAATATTCATAGCGAAGTGTCATGTATACCTCGTATTCACTTCAAAAGAAAGTAAATGCGACCCTTCCATGCTAGGGAATAGCCTTTGCAGATGTCTACGTATCGTAGCAATAGATTTCTAATGCTTCTCAAAACGCGATATAGCACCTCATTCCTATGTCTCATGATAAGATATAATATTCATTGCGAAGTGTCATGTATATCTCGTATTCACTTCAAACGAATGTAAATGCGACACTTCCATGCTAGGAAATAGCGTTTGCAGATGTCTACGTATCGTAGCAATAGTGTTCTAATGCATCTTAAAACGCGATATCGCATCTCACTGCTATGTTTCATGAGAAGATATAATATTCATTGCGAAGTGTCATGTATATCTCGTATTCACATCAAAAGAATGTAAATGCGACACTTCCATGCTAGGAAATAGCGTTTGCAGATGTCTACGTATCGCAGCAATAGAGTTCCAATGCTTCCTAAAACGCGATATCGCATCACTCTTCTATGTCTCATGATAAGGTATAATATTCATAGCGAAGTGTCATGTATACCTCGTATTCACTTCAAATGAATGTAAATGCGACACTTCCATGCTAGGAAATGGCGATTGCAGATGTCTACGTATCGTAGCAATAGAGTTCTAATGCTTCTAAAAACGCGGTATCGCATCTCACTGCTATGTTTCATGATAAGATATAATATTCATTATGGAGTGTTATGTATACCTCGTACTCACTTCAAAAGAAAGTAGATGTGACCCTTCCATGCTAGGGAATAGCCTTTGCAGATGTCTACGTATCGTAGCAATAGAGTTCTAATGCTTCTTAGAACGCGAAATCGCATCTCACTTTTATGTTTCATGATAAGATATAATATTCATTGCGAAGTGTCATGTATACCTCGTATTCACATCAAAAGAATGTAAATGCCACACTTCCATGCTAGGACATAGCGTTTGCAGATGTCTACGTATCACAGCAATAGAGTACTAATGCTTCTTAAAACGAGATGTCGTATTTCACATCTATGTTTCGTAATAAGATATAATATTCATTGTGTAATGTTATGTATACCTCGTATTCACTTCAGTGGAATGTAAGTGCGAATTTTCCTTGCTAGGAAATAGAGTTTGCAGATGTCTACGTATCGCAGCAATAGAGTTCCAATGCTTCCTAAAACGCGATATCGCATCTCCCATCTATGTTTCATGATAAGATATAATATTCATTGCGAAGTGTCATGTATACCTCGATTTCACTTCACAAGAATGTAAATGCGACACTTCCTTGCTAGGAAATATTGTTTGCAGATGTCTACGTATCACAGCAATAGAGTACTAATGCTTCTTAAAACGAGATGACGTACTTCATATCTATGTTTCGTAATAAGATATAATATTCATTGTGTAATGTTATGTATTCCTCGTATTCACTTCAGTGGGATGTAAGTGCGAAATTTCCTTGCTAGGAAATAGAGTTTGCAGATGTCTACGTATATAGGCAATAGAGTTCTAATGCTTCTCAAAACGCGATGTAGCACCTCATTCCTATGTTCCGTGATAAGATATAATATTCATTGCGAAGTGTCATGTATATCTCGTATTCACTTCAAACGAATGTAAATGCGACACTTCCATGCTAGGAAATGGCGTTTGCAGATGTCTACGTATCGTAGCAATAGAGTTCTAATGCTTCTTAAAACGCGATATCGCATCCCACTGCTATGTTTCATGAGAAGAGATAATATTCATTATGGAGTGATATGTATACCTCGTACTCACTTCAAAAGAAAGTAAATGCGATCCTTCCATGCTAGGGAATAGCCTTTGCAGATGTCTACGTATCGTAGCAATAGAGTTCTAATGCTTCTTAGAACGCGATATCGCATCTCACTTTTATGTTTCATGATAAGATATAACATTCATTGCGAAGTGTCACGTATATCTCGTATTCACTTCAAACTAATGTAAATGCGACACTTCCATGCTAGGAAATGGCGTTTGCAGATGTCTACGTATCGTAGCAATAGAGTTCTAATGCTTCTTAAAACGCAATATCGCATCCCACTGCTATGTTTCATGAGAAGATATAATATTCATTATGGAGTGATATGTATACCTCGTACTCACTTCAAAAGAAAGTAAATGCGAGCCTTCCATGCTAGGGAATAGCGTTTCCAGATGACTATGTGTCGAAACAATAGAGTTCTAATGATTCTTAAAATGCCATATCGCTTCTCACTTCTATGTTTCATGATAAGATATAATATTCATTGCGAAGTATCATGTATACCTCGTATTCACTTCAAAAGAATGTAAATGCGACACTTCCATGCTAGGAAGTAGCGTTTGCAGATGTCTACGTATCGTAGCAATAGGGTTCTATTACTTCTTAAAATGCGATATCGCATCACACTTCTATGTTTCATGATAAGATATAATATTCATTGCGAAGTGTCATGTATACCTCGATTTCACTTCACAAGAATGTAAATGCGACACTTCCTTGCTAGGAAATATTGTTTGCAGATGTCTACGTATCACAGCAATGGAGTACTAATGCTTCTTAAAACGAGATGTCGTATTTCATATCTATGTTTCGTAATAAGATATAATATTCATTGTGTAATGTTATGTATACCTCGTATTCACATCAAAAGAATGTAAATGCGACACTTCCATGCTAGGAAATAGCGTTTGCAGATGTCTACGTATCGCAGCAATAGAGTTCTAGTGCTTCTGAAAACGCGATATAGCACCTCATTCCTATGTTTCATGATAAGATATAATATTCATTGCGAATTGTCATGTATATCTCCTATTCACTTCAAACGAATGTAAATGCGACACTTCCATGCTAGGAAATAGCGTTTGCAGATGTCTACGTATCGCAGCAATAGAGTTCCAATGCTTCCTAAAACGCGATATCGCATCACTCTTCTATGTTTCATGATAAGATATAGTATTCATTGCGAACTGTCATGTATATCTCGTATTCACTTCAAATGAATGTAAATGCGACACTTCCATGCTAGGAAATAGCGTTTGTAGATGTCTACGTATCGTAGCAATAGAGTTCTAATGCTTCTTAGAACGCGATATCGCATCTCACATTTATGTTTCATGATAAGATATAATATTCATTGCGAAGTGTCATGTATACCTCGTATTCACTTCAAAAGAATGTAAATGCGACACTTCCTTGCTAGGAAATAGCGTTTCCAGATGACTACGTATCGTAGCAATAGAGTTCTAATGCTTCTTAAAACGCGATATCGCATCTCACTGCTATGTTTCAAGAGAAGATATAATGTTCATTCCGAAGTGTCATGTATATCTTGTATTCACATCAAAAGAATGTAAATGCGACACTTACATGCTAGGAAATAGCGTTTGCAGATGTCTACGTATCGTAGCAATAGAGTTCTAATGCTTTTTAAAACGAGATGTCGCATCTCATATCTATGTTTCATGGTCAGAAATAATATTCATTGCGAAGTGTCATGTATACCTCGTATTCACTTCAAAAGGATGTAAATGCGACACTTCCATGCTAGGAAATAGCGTTTGCAGATGTCTACGTATCACAGCAATAGAGTACTATTGCTTCTTAAAACGAGATGTCGTATTTCATATCTATGTTTCGTAATAAGATATAATATTCATTGTGTAATGTTATGTATACCTCGTGTTCACTTCAGTGGAATGTAAGTGCGAAATTTCCTTGCTAGGAAATAGAGTTTGCAGATGTCTACGTGTCGCAGCAATAGAGTTCCAGTGCTTCCTAAAACGCGATATCGCATCTCCCTTCTATGTTTCATGATAAGATATAATATTCATTGCGAAGTGTCATGTATACCTCGATTTCACTTCACAAGAATGTAAATGCGACACTTCCTTGCTAGGAAATATTGTTTGCAGATGTCTACGTATCACAGCAATAGAGTACTAATGCTTCTTAAAACGAGATGACGTATTTCATATCTATGTTTCGTAATAAGATATAATATTCATTGTGTAATGTTATGTATACCTCGTATTCACTTCAGTGGAATGTAAGTGCGAAATTTCCTTGCTAGGAAATAGAGTTTGCAGATGTCTACGTATATAGGCAATAGAGTTCTAATGCTTCTCAAAACGCGATGTAGAACCTCATTCCTATGTTTCATGATAAGATATAATATTCATTGCGAAGTGCCATGTATATCTCGTATTCACTTCAAACGAATGTAATTGCGACACTTCCATGCTAGGAAATAGCGTTTGCAGATGTCTACGTATCGTAGCAGTAGAGTACTAATGCTTCTTAAAACGAGATGCCTCATTTCATTTCTATGTTCCGTGATAAGATATAATATTCATTGCGAAGTGTCATGTATATCTCGTATTCACTTCAAACGAATGTAAATGCGACACTTCCATGCTAGGAAATGGCGTTTGCAGATGTCTACGTATCGTAGCAATAGAGTTCTAATGCATCTTAAAACGCGACATCGCATCCCACTGCTATGTTTCATGAGAAGATATAATATTCATTATGGAGTGATATGTATACCTCGTACTCACTTCAAAAGAAAGTAAATGCGACCCTTCCATGCCAGGGAATAGCCTTTGCAGATGTCTACGTATCGTAGCAATAGAGTTCTAATGCTACTTAGAACGCGATATCGCATCTCACTTTTATGTTTCATGATAAGATATAATATTCATCGCGAAGTGTCATGTATATCTCGTATTCACTTCAAACGAATGTAAATGCGACACTTCCATGCTAAGAAATAGCGTTTGCAGATGTCTACGTATCGTAGCAATAGAGTTCTAATGCTTCTTAAAACGCGATATCGCATCTCACTGCTATGTTTCAAGAGAAGATGTAATGTTCATTGCGAAGTGTCATGTATATCTCGTATTCACATCAAAAGAATGTAAATGCGGCACTTACATGCTAGGAAATAGCGTTTGCAGATGTCTACGTATCGTAACAATAGAGTTCTAATGCTTTTTAAAACGAGATGTCGCATCTCATATCTATGTTTCATGATCAGATATAATATTCATTGCGAAGTGTCATGTATACCTCGTATTCACTTCAAAAGGATGTAAATGCGACACTTCCTTGCTAGGAAATAGCGTTTCCAGATGACTACGTGTCGAAACAAAAGAGTTCTAATGATTCTTAAAATGCCATATCGCATCTCACTTCTATGTTTCATGATAAGATATAATATTCATTGCGAAGTGTCATGTATATCTCGTATTCACATCAAAAGAATGTAAATGCGACACTTCCATGCTAGGAAATAGCGTTTGCAGATGTCTACGTATCGTAGCAATAGAGTTCTAATGCTCCTTAAAACGAGATGTCGCATCTCATATCTATGTTTCATGATCAGATATAATATTCATTGCGAAGTGTCATGTATACCTCGTATTCACTTCAAAAGAACGTAAATAAGATAGTTCCATGCTAGGAAATAGCGTTTGCAGATGTCTACGTATCACAGCAATAGAGCACTAATGCTTCTTAAAACGAGATGTCGTATTTCATTTCTATGTTTCGTAATAAGATATAATATTCATTGTGTAATGTTATGTATACCTCGTATTCACTTCAGTGGAATGTAAGTGCGAAATTTCCTTGCTAGGAAATAGAGTTTGCAGATGTCTACGTATATAGGCAACAGAGTTCTAATGCTTCTCAAAACGCGATATAGCACCTCATTCCTATGTTTCATGATAAGATATAATATTCATTGCGAAGTGTCATGTATATCTCGTATTCACTTCAAACGAATGTAAATGCGACGCTTCCATGCTAGGAAATAGCGTTTGCAGATGTCTAAGTATCGCAGCAATAGAGTTCTATTGCTTCTTAGAACGCGATATCGCATCTCACTTTTATGTTTCATGATAAGGTATAATTTTCATTGCGAAGTGTCATGTATACCTCGTATTCACTTCAAACGAATGTAAATGCGACACTTCCATGCTAGGAAATAGCGTTTGCAGATGTCTACGTATCGTAGCAATAGAGTAATAATGCTTCTTAGAACGAGATGTCGCATCTCACTGCTATGTTTCATGATAAGATATAATATTCATTATGGAGTGATATGTATACCTCGTACTCACTTCAAAAGAATGTAAATGCGACCCTTCCATGCTAGGGAATAGCCATTGCAGATGTCTACGTATCGTAGCAATAGAGTTCTAATGCTTCTTAGAACGCGATATCGCATCTCACATGTATGTTTCATGATAAGATATAATATTCATTGCGAAGTGTCATATATACCTCGAATTCACTTCAAAAGAATGTAAATGCGACACTTCCATGCTAGGAAATAGCGTTTGCAGATGTCTACGTATCGTAGCAATAGAGTTCTAATGCTTCTCAAAACGCGATATAGCACCTCATTCCTATGTTTCATGATAAGATATAATATACATTATGGAGTGATATGTATATCTCGTATTCACATCAAAAGAATGTAAATGCGACACTTCCATGCTAGGATATAGCGTTTGCAGATGTCTACGTATCGTAGCAATAGAGTTCTAATGCTTCTTAAAACGAGATGTCGCATCTCATATCTATGTTTCATGATCAGATATAATGTTCATTGCGAAGTGTCATGTATATCTCGTATTCACATCAAAAGAATGTAAATGCGGCACTTACATGCTAGGAAATAGCGTTTGCAGATGACTACGTGTCGAAACAATAGAGTTCTAATGATTCTTAAAATGCCATATCGCATCTCACTTCTATGTTTCATGATAAGATATAATTTTCATTGCGAAGTGTCATGTATACCTCGTATTCACTACAAACGAATGTAAATGCGACACTTCCATGCTAGGAAATAGCGTTTGCAGATGTCTACGTATCGTAGCAAGAGAGTAATAATGCTTCTTAAAGCGAGATGTCGCATCTCACTGCTATGATTCATGATAAGATATAATATTCATTATGGAGTGATATGTATACCTCGTACTCACTTCAAAAGAATGTAAATGCGACCCTTCCATGCTAGGGAATAGCCTTTGCAGATGTCTACGTATCGTAGCAATAGAGTTCTAATGCTTCTTAGAACGCGATATCGCATCTCACATGTATGTTTCATGATAAGATATAATATTCATTGCGAAGTGTCATGTATACCTCGTATTCACTTCAAAAGAACGTAAATAAGACACTTCCATGCTAGGAAATAGCGTTTGCAGATGTCTACGTATCACAGCAATAGAGCACTAATGCTTCTTAAAACGAGATGTCGCATTTCATTTCTATGTTTCGTAATAAGATATAATATTCATTGCGAAGTGTCATGTATATCTTGTATTCACTTCAAACGAATGTAAATGCAACACTTCCATGCTAGGAAATAGCGTTTGCAGATGACTACGTATCGTGGCAATAGAGTTCTAATGCTTCTTAAAACGCGATATCGCATCTCCCTTCTATGTTTCATGATAAGGTATAATATTCATTGCGAAGTGTCATGTATACCTCGTATTCATTTCAAATGAATGTAAATTGCGACACTTCCATGCTAGGAAATAGCGTTTGCAGATGTCTACGTATCACAGCAATAGAGTACTAATGCTTCTTAAAACGAGATGTCGTATTTCATATCTATGTTTCGTAATAAGATATAATATTCATTGTGTAATGTTATGTATACCTCGTATTCACTTCAGTGGAATGTAAGTGCGAAATTTCCTTGCTAGGAAATAGAGTTTGCAGATGTCTACGTATATAGGCAACAGAGTTCTAATGCTTCTCAAAACGCGATATAGCACCTCATTCCTATGTTTCATGATAAGATATAATATTCATTGCGAAGTGTCATGTATATCTCGTATTCACTTCAAACGAATGTAAATGCGACACTTCCATGCTAGGAAATAGCGTTTGCAGATGTCTACGTATCGCAGCAATAGAGTTCCAATGCTTCCTAAAACGCGATATCGCATCTCCCTTCTATGTTTCATGATAAGGTATAATATTCATTGCGAAGTGTCATGTATACTTCGTATTCACTTCAAAAGAATGTAAATGCGACACTTCCATGCTAGGAAATAGCGTTTGCAGATGTCTACGTATCGTAGCAATAGTGTTCTAGTGCTTCTCAAAAGGCGATATAGCACCTCATTCCTATGTTTCATGATAAGATATAATATTCATTGCGAAGTGTCATGTATATCTCGTATTCACATCAAAAGAATGTAAATGCGACACTTCCATGCTAGGAAATAGCGTTTGCAGATGTCTACGTATCGTAGCAATAGAGTAATAATGCTTCTTAAAACGAGATGTCGCATCTCACTGCTATGTTTCATGATAAGATATAATATTCATTATGGAGTGATATGTATACCTCGTACTCACTTCAAAAGAATGTAAATGCGACCCTTCCATGCTAGGGAATAGCCTTTGCAGATGTCTACGTATCGTAGCAATAGAGTTCTAATGCTTCTTAGAACGCGATATCGCATCTCACATGTATGTTTCATGATAAGATATAATATTCATTGCGAAGTGTCATATATACCTCGTATTCACTTCAAAAGAACGTAAATAAGACACTACCATGCTAGGAAATAGCGTTTGCAAATGTCTACGTATCACAGCAATGGAGCACTAATGCTTCTTAAAACGAGATGTCGTATTTCATTTCTATGTTTCGTAATAAGATATAATATTCATTGTGTAATGTTATGTATACCTCGTATTCACTTCAGTGAAATGTAAGTGCGAAATTTCCTTGCTAGGAAATAGAGTTTGCAGATGTCTACGTATATTAGCAATAGAGTTCTAATGCTTCTCAAAACGCGATATAGCACCTCATTCCTATGTTTCATGATAAGATATAATATTCATTGCGAAGTGTCATGTATATCTCGTATTCACATCAAAAGAATGTAAATGCGACACTTCCATGCTAGGAAATAGCGTTTGCAGATGTCTACGTATCGCAGCAATAGAGTTCCAATGCTTCCTAAAACGCGATATCGCATCTCTCCTCTATGTTTCATGACAAGGTATAATATTCATTGCGAAGTGTCATGTATACCTCGTATTCACTTCAAATGAATGTAAATGCGACACTTCCATGCTAGGAAATAGCGTTTGCAGATGTCTAGGTATCGTAGCAATAGAGTTCTCATTCTTCTTAAAACATGATATCGCATCTCACTGCTATGTTTCATGATAAGATATAATATTCATTATGGAGTGATACCTCGTACTCACCTCAAAAGAATGTAAATGCGACCCATCCATGCTAGGGAATAGCCTATGCAGATGTCTACGTATCGTAGAAATAGAGTTCTAATGCTTCTTAGAACGCGATATCGCATCTCACTTTTATGTTTCACGATAAGATATAATATTCATTGCGAAGTGTCATGTATACCTCGTATTCACTTCAAAAGAAAGTAAATGCGACACTTCCATGCTAGGAAATAGCGGTTGCAGATGCCTACGTATCGTAGCAATAGAGCTCTAATGCTCCTTAAAACGCGATATAGCACCTCATTCCTATGTTTCATGATAAGATATAATATTCATTGCGAAGTGTCATGTATATATCGTATTCACAACAAAAGAATGTAAATGCGACACTTCCATGCTAGGAAGTAGCGTTTGCAGATGTCTACGTATCACAGCAATAGAGCAATAATGCTTCTTAGAACGAGATGTCGTATTTCATTTCTATGTTTCGTAATAAGATATAATATTCATTGTGTAATGCTATGTATACCTCGTATTCACTTCAGTGAAATGTACGTGCGAAATTTCCTTGCTAGGAAATAGAGTTTGCAGATGTATACGTATATTAGCAATAGAGTTCTAATGCTTCTCAGAACGCGATATAGCACATCATTCCTATGCTTCATGATAAGATATAATATTCATTGCGAAGTGTCATGTATATCTCGTATTCACATCAAAAGAATGTAAATGCGACACTTCCATGCTAGGAAATAGCGTTTGCAGATGTCTACGTATCGGAGCAATACAGTTCCAATGCTTCCTAAAACGCGATATCGCATCTGTCTTCTATGTTTCATGACATGGTATAATATTCATTGCGAAGTGTCATGTATACCTCGTATTCACTTCAAATGAATGTAAATGCTACACTTCCATGCTAGGAAATAGCGTTTGCAGATGTCTAGGTATCGTAGCAATAGAGTTCTCCTTCTTCTTAAAACATGATATCGCATCTCACTGCTATGTTTCATGATAAGATATAATATTCATTATGGAGTGATACCTCGTACTCACTTCAAAAGAATGTAAATGCGACCCATCCATGCTAGGGAATAGCCTTTGCAGATGTCTACGTATCGTAGAAATAGAGTTCTAATGCTTCTTAGAACGCGATATCGCATCTCACTTTTATGTTTCACGATAAGATATAATATTCATTGCGAAGCGTCATGTATACCTCGTATTCACTTCAAAAGAAAGTAAATGCGACACTTCCATGCTAGGAAATAGCGTTTGCAGATGCCTACGTATCGTAGCAATAGAGCTCTAATGCTTCTCAAAACGCGATATAGCACCTCATTCCTATGTTTCATGATAAGATATAATATTCATTGCGAAGTGTCATGTATATCTCGTATTCACTTCAAACGAATGTAAATGCGACACTTCCATGCTAGGAAATAGCGTTTGCAAATGGCTACGTATCGTAGCAATAGAGTTCTTATGCTTCTTAGAACGCGATATCGCATCTCACTTTTATGTTTCATGATAAGATATAATATTCATTATGGAGTGTTATGTATACCTCGTACTCACTTCAAAAGAATGTAAATGCGACCCTTCCATCCTAGGAAATAGCGTTTGCAGATGTCTACATATCGTAGCAATAGAGTTCTAATGCTTCTTAGAACGCGATAACGCATCTCTCTTCTATGTTTCATGATAAGATTTAATATTCATTGCGAAGTGTCATGTATACCTCGTATTCACTTCAAAAGAACGTAAATAAGACACTACCATGCTAGGAAATAGCGTTTGCAAATGTCTACGTATCGCAGCAATAGAGTTCCAATGCTTCCTAAAACGCGATATCGCATCTCTCCTCTATGTTTCATGACAAGGTATAATATTCATTGCGAAGTGTCATGTATACCTCGTATTCACTTCAAATGAATGTAAATGCGACACTTCCATGCTAGGAAATAGCGTTTGCAGATGTCTAGGTATCGTAGCAATAGAGTTCTCATTCTTCTTAAAACATGATATCGCATCTCACTGCTATGTTTCATGATAAGATATAATATTCATTATGGAGTGATACCTCGTACTCACCTCAAAAGAATGTAAATGCGACCCATCCATGCTAGGGAATAGCCTATGCAGATGTCTACGTATCGTAGAAATAGAGTTCTAATGCTTCTTAGAACGCGATATCGCATCTCACTTTTATGTTTCACGATAAGATATAATATTCATTGCGAAGTGTCATGTATACCTCGTATTCACTTCAAAAGAAAGTAAATGCGACACTTCCATGCTAGGAAATAGCGGTTGCAGATGCCTACGTATCGTAGCAATAGAGCTCTAATGCTTCTCAAAACGCGATATAGCACCTCATTCCTATGTTTCATGATAAGATATAATATTCATTGCGAAGTGTCATGTATATCTCGTATTCACATCAAAAGAATGTAAATGCGACACTTCCATGCTAGGAAATAGCGTTTGCAGATGTCTACGTATCGTAGCAATAGAGTTCTAATGCTTCTCAAAACGCGATATAGCACCTCATTCCTATGTTTCATGATAAGATATAATATTCATTGCGAAGTGTCATGTATATCTCGTATTCACATCAAAAGAATGTAAATGCGACACTTCCATCCTAGGAAATAGCGTTTGCAGATGTCTACGTATCGCAGCAATAGAGTTCCAATGCTTCCTAAAACGCGATATCGCATCTCTCCTCTATGTTTCATGACAAGGTATAATATTCATTGCGAAGTGTCATGTATACCTCGTATTCACTTCAAATGAATGTAAATGCGACACTTCCATGCTAGGAAATAGCGTTTGCAGATGTCTAGGTATCGTAGCAATAGAGTTCTCATTCTTCTTAAAACATGATATCGCATCTCACTGCTATGTTTCATGATAAGATATAATATTCATTATGGAGTGATACCTCGTACTCACCTCAAAAGAATGTAAATGCGACCCATCCATGCTAGGGAATAGCCTATGCAGATGTCTACGTATCGTAGAAATAGAGTTCTAATGCTTCTTAGAACGCGATATCGCATCTCACTTTTATGTTTCACGATAAGATATAATATTCATTGCGAAGTGTCATGTATACCTCGTATTCACTTCAAAAGAAAGTAAATGCGACACTTCCATGCTAGGAAATAGCGGTTGCAGATGCCTACGTATCGTAGCAATAGAGCTCTAATGCTCCTTAAAACGCGATATAGCACCTCATTCCTATGTTTCATGATAAGATATAATATTCATTGCGAAGTGTCATGTATATATCGTATTCACATCAAAAGAATGTAAATGCGACACTTCCATGCTAGGAAGTAGCGTTTGCAGATGTCTACGTATCACAGCAATAGAGCAATAATGCTTCTTAGAACGAGATGTCGTATTTCATTTCTATGTTTCGTAATAAGATATAATATTCATTGTGTAATGCTATGTATACCTCGTATTCACTTCAGTGAAATGTACGTGCGAAATTTCCTTGCTAGGAAATAGAGTTTGCAGATGTATACGTATATTAGCAATAGAGTTCTAATGCTTCTCAGAACGCGATATAGCACATCATTCCTATGCTTCATGATAAGATATAATATTCATTGCGAAGTGTCATGTATATCTCGTATTCACATCAAAAGAATGTAAATGCGACACTTCCATGCTAGGAAATAGCGTTTGCAGATGTCTACGTATCGCAGCAATACAGTTCCAATGCTTCCTAAAACGCGATATCGCATCTGTCTTCTATGTTTCATGACATGGTATAATATTCATTGCGAAGTGTCATGTATACCTCGTATTCACTTCAAATGAATGTAAATGCTACACTTCCATGCTAGGAAATAGCGTTTGCAGATGTCTAGGTATCGTAGCAATAGAGTTCTCCTTCTTCTTAAAACATGATATCGCATCTCACTGCTATGTTTCATGATAAGATATAATATTCATTATGGAGTGATACCTCGTACTCACTTCAAAAGAATGTAAATGCGACCCATCCATGCTAGGGAATAGCCTTTGCAGATGTCTACGTATCGTAGAAATAGAGTTCTAATGCTTCTTAGAACGCGATATCGCATCTCACTTTTATGTTTCACGATAAGATATAATATTCATTGCGAAGCGTCATGTATACCTCGTATTCACTTCAAAAGAAAGTAAATGCGACACTTCCATGCTAGGAAATAGCGTTTGCAGATGCCTACGTATCGTAGCAATAGAGCTCTAATGCTTCTCAAAACGCGATATAGCACCTCATTCCTATGTTTCATGATAAGATATAATATTCATTGCGAAGTGTCATGTATATCTCGTATTCACTTCAAACGAATGTAAATGCGACACTTCCATGCTAGGAAATAGCGTTTGCAAATGGCTACGTATCGTAGCAATAGAGTTCTTATGCTTCTTAGAACGCGATATCGCATCTCACTTTTATGTTTCATGATAAGATATAATATTCATTATGGAGTGTTATGTATACCTCGTACTCACTTCAAAAGAATGTAAATGCGACCCTTCCATCCTAGGAAATAGCGTTTGCAGATGTCTACATATCGTAGCAATAGAGTTCTAATGCTTCTTAGAACGCGATAACGCATCTCTCTTCTATGTTTCATGATAAGATTTAATATTCATTGCGAAGTGTCATGTATACCTCGTATTCACTTCAAAAGAACGTAAATAAGACACTACCATGCTAGGAAATAGCGTTTGCAAATGTCTACGTATCGCAGCAATAGAGTTCCAATGCTTCCTAAAACGCGATATCGCATCTCTCCTCTATGTTTCATGACAAGGTATAATATTCATTGCGAAGTGTCATGTATACCTCGTATTCACTTCAAATGAATGTAAATGCGACACTTCCATGCTAGGAAATAGCGTTTGCAGATGTCTAGGTATCGTAGCAATAGAGTTCTCATTCTTCTTAAAACATGATATCGCATCTCACTGCTATGTTTCATGATAAGATATAATATTCATTATGGAGTGATACCTCGTACTCACCTCAAAAGAATGTAAATGCGACCCATCCATGCTAGGGAATAGCCTATGCAGATGTCTACGTATCGTAGAAATAGAGTTCTAATGCTTCTTAGAACGCGATATCGCATCTCACTTTTATGTTTCACGATAAGATATAATATTCATTGCGAAGTGTCATGTATACCTCGTATTCACTTCAAAAGAAAGTAAATGCGACACTTCCATGCTAGGAAATAGCGGTTGCAGATGCCTACGTATCGTAGCAATAGAGCTCTAATGCTTCTCAAAACGCGATATAGCACCTCATTCCTATGTTTCATGATAAGATATAATATTCATTGCGAAGTGTCATGTATATCTCGTATTCACATCAAAAGAATGTAAATGCGACACTTCCATGCTAGGAAATAGCGTTTGCAGATGTCTACGTATCGTAGCAATAGAGTTCTAATGCTTCTCAAAACGCGATATAGCACCTCATTCCTATGTTTCATGATAAGATATAATATTCATTGCGAAGTGTCATGTATATCTCGTATTCACATCAAAAGAATGTAAATGCGACACTTCCATGCTAGGAAATAGCGTTTGCAGATGTCTACGTATCGCAGCAATAGAGTTCCAATGCTTCCTAAAACGCGATATCGCATCTCTCCTCTATGTTTCATGACAAGGTATAATATTCATTGCGAAGTGTCATGTATACCTCGTATTCACTTCAAATGAATGTAAATGCGACACTTCCATGCTAGGAAATAGCGTTTGCAGATGTCTAGGTATCCTAGCAATAGAGTTCTCATTCTTCTTAAAACATGATATCGCATCTCACTGCTATGTTTCATGATAAGATATAATATTCATTATGGAGTGATACCTCGTACTCACCTCAAAAGAATGTAAATGCGACCCATCCATGCTAGGGAATAGCCTATGCAGATGTCTACGTATCGTAGAAATAGAGTTCTAATGCTTCTTAGAACGCGATATCGCATCTCACTTTTATGTTTCACGATAAGATATAATATTCATTGCGAAGTGTCATGTATACCTCGTATTCACTTCAAAAGAAAGTAAATGCGACACTTCCATGCTAGGAAATAGCGGTTGCAGATGCCTACGTATCGTAGCAATAGAGCTCTAATGCTCCTTAAAACGCGATATAGCACCTCATTCCTATGTTTCATGATAAGATATAATATTCATTGCGAAGTGTCATGTATATATCGTATTCACATCAAAAGAATGTAAATGCGACACTTCCATGCTAGGAAGTAGCGTTTGCAGATGTCTACGTATCACAGCAATAGAGCAATAATGCTTCTTAGAACGAGATGTCGTATTTCATTTCTATGTTTCGTAATAAGATATAATATTCATTGTGTAATGCTATGTATACCTCGTATTCACTTCAGTGAAATGTACGTGCGAAATTTCCTTGCTAGGAAATAGAGTTTGCAGATGTATACGTATATTAGCAATAGAGTTCTAATGCTTCTCAGAACGCGATATAGCACATCATTCCTATGCTTCATGATAAGATATAATATTCATTGCGAAGTGTCATGTATATCTCGTATTCACATCAAAAGAATGTAAATGCGACACTTCCATGCTAGGAAATAGCGTTTGCAGATGTCTACGTATCGCAGCAATACAGTTCCAATGCTTCCTAAAACGCGATATCGCATCTGTCTTCTATGTTTCATGACATGGTATAATATTCATTGCGAAGTGTCATGTATACCTCGTATTCACTTCAAATGAATGTAAATGCTACACTTCCATGCTAGGAAATAGCGTTTGCAGATGTCTAGGTATCGTAGCAATAGAGTTCTCCTTCTTCTTAAAACATGATATCGCATCTCACTGCTATGTTTCATGATAAGATATAATATTCATTATGGAGTGATACCTCGTACTCACTTCAAAAGAATGTAAATGCGACCCATCCATGCTAGGGAATAGCCTTTGCAGATGTCTACGTATCGTAGAAATAGAGTTCTAATGCTTCTTAGAACGCGATATCGCATCTCACTTTTATGTTTCACGATAAGATATAATATTCATTGCGAAGCGTCATGTATACCTCGTATTCACTTCAAAAGAAAGTAAATGCGACACTTCCATGCTAGGAAATAGCGTTTGCAGATGCCTACGTATCGTAGCAATAGAGCTCTAATGCTCCTTAAAACGCGATATAGCACCTCATTCCTATGTTTCATGATAAGATATAATATTCATTGCGAAGTGTCATGTATATATCGTATTCACATCAAAAGAATGTAAATGCGACACTTCCATGCTAGGAAGTAGCGTTTGCAGATGTCTACGTATCACAGCAATAGAGCAATAATGCTTCTTAGAACGAGATGTCGTATTTCATTTCTATGTTTCGTAATAAGATATAATATTCATTGTGTAATGCTATGTATACCTCGTATTCACTTCAGTGAAATGTACGTGCGAAATTTCCTTGCTAGGAAATAGAGTTTGCAGATGTATACGTATATTAGCAATAGAGTTCTAATGCTCCTCAGAACGCGATATAGCACATCATTCCTATGCTTCATGATAAGATATAATATTCATTGCGAAGTGTCATGTATATCTCGTATTCACATCAAAAGAATGTAAATGCGACACTTCCATGCTAGGAAATAGCGTTTGCAGATGTCTACGTATCGGAGCAATACAGTTCCAATGCTTCCTAAAACGCGATATCGCATCTGTCTTCTATGTTTCATGACATGGTATAATATTCATTGCGAAGTGTCATGTATACCTCGTATTCACTTCAAATGAATGTAAATGCTACACTTCCATGCTAGGAAATAGCGTTTGCAGATGTCTAGGTATCGTAGCAATAGAGTTCTCCTTCTTCTTAAAACATGATATCGCATCTCACTGCTATGTTTCATGATAAGATATAATATTCATTATGGAGTGATACCTCGTACTCACTTCAAAAGAATGTAAATGCGACCCATCCATGCTAGGGAATAGCCTTTGCAGATGTCTACGTATCGTAGAAATAGAGTTCTAATGCTTCTTAGAACGCGATATCGCATCTCACTTTTATGTTTCACGATAAGATATAATATTCATTGCGAAGCGTCATGTATACCTCGTATTCACTTCAAAAGAAAGTAAATGCGACACTTCCATGCTAGGAAATAGCGTTTGCAGATGCCTACGTATCGTAGCAATAGAGCTCTAATGCTTCTCAAAACGCGATATAGCACCTCATTCCTATGTTTCATGATAAGATATAATATTCATTGCGAAGTGTCATGTATATCTCGTATTCACTTCAAACGAATGTAAATGCGACACTTCCATGCTAGGAAATAGCGTTTGCAAATGGCTACGTATCGTAGCAATAGAGTTCTTATGCTTCTTAGAACGCGATATCGCATCTCACTTTTATGTTTCATGATAAGATATAATATTCATTATGGAGTGTTATGTATACCTCGTACTCACTTCAAAAGAATGTAAATGCGACCCTTCCATCCTAGGAAATAGCGTTTGCAGATGTCTACATATCGTAGCAATAGAGTTCTAATGCTTCTTAGAACGCGATAACGCATCTCTCTTCTATGTTTCATGATAAGATTTAATATTCATTGCGAAGTGTCATGTATACCTCGTATTCACTTCAAAAGAACGTAAATAAGACACTACCATGCTAGGAAATAGCGTTTGCAAATGTCTACGTATCGCAGCAATAGAGTTCCAATGCTTCCTAAAACGCGATATCGCATCTCTCCTCTATGTTTCATGACAAGGTATAATATTCATTGCGAAGTGTCATGTATACCTCGTATTCACTTCAAATGAATGTAAATGCGACACTTCCATGCTAGGAAATAGCGTTTGCAGATGTCTAGGTATCGTAGCAATAGAGTTCTCATTCTTCTTAAAACATGATATCGCATCTCACTGCTATGTTTCATGATAAGATATAATATTCATTATGGAGTGATACCTCGTACTCACCTCAAAAGAATGTAAATGCGACCCATCCATGCTAGGGAATAGCCTATGCAGATGTCTACGTATCGTAGAAATAGAGTTCTAATGCTTCTTAGAACGCGATATCGCATCTCACTTTTATGTTTCACGATAAGATATAATATTCATTGCGAAGTGTCATGTATACCTCGTATTCACTTCAAAAGAAAGTAAATGCGACACTTCCATGCTAGGAAATAGCGGTTGCAGATGCCTACGTATCGTAGCAATAGAGCTCTAATGCTTCTCAAAACGCGATATAGCACCTCATTCCTATGTTTCATGATAAGATATAATATTCATTGCGAAGTGTCATGTATATCTCGTATTCACATCAAAAGAATGTAAATGCGACACTTCCATGCTAGGAAATAGCGTTTGCAGATGTCTACGTATCGTAGCAATAGAGTTCTAATGCTTCTCAAAACGCGATATAGCACCTCATTCCTATGTTTCATGATAAGATATAATATTCATTGCGAAGTGTCATGTATATCTCGTATTCACATCAAAAGAATGTAAATGCGACACTTCCATGCTAGGAAATAGCGTTTGCAGATGTCTACGTATCGCAGCAATAGAGTTCCAATGCTTCCTAAAACGCGATATCGCATCTCTCCTCTATGTTTCATGACAAGGTATAATATTCATTGCGAAGTGTCATGTATACCTCGTATTCACTTCAAATGAATGTAAATGCGACACTTCCATGCTAGGATATAGCGTTTGCAGATGTCTAGGTATCGTAGCAATAGAGTTCTCATTCTTCTTAAAACATGATATCGCATCTCACTGCTATGTTTCATGATAAGATATAATATTCATTATGGAGTGATACCTCGTACTCACCTCAAAAGAATGTAAATGCGACCCATCCATGCTAGGGAATAGCCTATGCAGATGTCTACGTATCGTAGAAATAGAGTTCTAATGCTTCTTAGAACGCGATATCGCATCTCACTTTTATGTTTCACGATAAGATATAATATTCATTGCGAAGTGTCATGTATACCTCGTATTCACTTCAAAAGAAAGTAAATGCGACACTTCCATGCTAGGAAATAGCGGTTGCAGATGCCTACGTATCGTAGCAATAGAGCTCTAATGCTCCTTAAAACGCGATATAGCACCTCATTCCTATGTTTCATGATAAGATATAATATTCATTGCGAAGTGTCATGTATATATCGTATTCACATCAAAAGAATGTAAATGCGACACTTCCATGCTAGGAAGTAGCGTTTGCAGATGTCTACGTATCACAGCAATAGAGCAATAATGCTTCTTAGAACGAGATGTCGTATTTCATTTCTATGTTTCGTAATAAGATATAATATTCATTGTGTAATGCTATGTATACCTCGTATTCACTTCAGTGAAATGTACGTGCGAAATTTCCTTGCTAGGAAATAGAGTTTGCAGATGTATACGTATATTAGCAATAGAGTTCTAATGCTTCTCAGAACGCGATATAGCACATCATTCCTATGCTTCATGATAAGATATAATATTCATTGCGAAGTGTCATGTATATCTCGTATTCACATCAAAAGAATGTAAATGCGACACTTCCATGCTAGGAAATAGCGTTTGCAGATGTCTACGTATCGCAGCAATACAGTTCCAATGCTTCCTAAAACGCGATATCGCATCTGTCTTCTATGTTTCATGACATGGTATAATATTCATTGCGAAGTGTCATGTATACCTCGTATTCACTTCAAATGAATGTAAATGCTACACTTCCATGCTAGGAAATAGCGTTTGCAGATGTCTAGGTATCGTAGCAATAGAGTTCTCCTTCTTCTTAAAACATGATATCGCATCTCACTGCTATGTTTCATGATAAGATATAATATTCATTATGGAGTGATACCTCGTACTCACTTCAAAAGAATGTAAATGCGACCCATCCATGCTAGGGAATAGCCTTTGCAGATGTCTACGTATCGTAGAAATAGAGTTCTAATGCTTCTTAGAACGCGATATCGCATCTCACTTTTATGTTTCACGATAAGATATAATATTCATTGCGAAGCGTCATGTATACCTCGTATTCACTTCAAAAGAAAGTAAATGCGACACTTCCATGCTAGGAAATAGCGTTTGCAGATGCCTACGTATCGTAGCAATAGAGCTCTAATGCTTCTCAAAACGCGATATAGCACCTCATTCCTATGTTTCATGATAAGATATAATATTCATTGCGAAGTGTCATGTATATCTCGTATTCACTTCAAACGAATGTAAATGCGACACTTCCATGCTAGGAAATAGCGTTTGCAAATGGCTACGTATCGTAGCAATAGAGTTCTTATGCTTCTTAGAACGCGATATCGCATCTCACTTTTATGTTTCATGATAAGATATAATATTCATTATGGAGTGTTATGTATACCTCGTACTCACTTCAAAAGAATGTAAATGCGACCCTTCCATCCTAGGAAATAGCGTTTGCAAATGTCTACGTATCGCAGCAATAGAGTTCCAATGCTTCCTAAAACGCGATATCGCATCTCTCCTCTATGTTTCATGACAAGGTATAATATTCATTGCGAAGTGTCATGTATACCTCGTATTCACTTCAAATGAATGTAAATGCGACACTTCCATGCTAGGAAATAGCGTTTGCAGATGTCTAGGTATCGTAGCAATAGAGTTCTCATTCTTCTTAAAACATGATATCGCATCTCACTGCTATGTTTCATGATAAGATATAATATTCATTATGGAGTGATACCTCGTACTCACCTCAAAAGAATGTAAATGCGACCCATCCATGCTAGGGAATAGCCTATGCAGATGTCTACGTATCGTAGAAATAGAGTTCTAATGCTTCTTAGAACGCGATATCGCATCTCACTTTTATGTTTCACGATAAGATATAATATTCATTGCGAAGTGTCATGTATACCTCGTATTCACTTCAAAAGAAAGTAAATGCGACACTTCCATGCTAGGAAATAGCGGTTGCAGATGCCTACGTATCGTAGCAATAGAGCTCTAATGCTTCTCAAAACGCGATATAGCACCTCATTCCTATGTTTCATGATAAGATATAATATTCATTGCGAAGTGTCATGTATATCTCGTATTCACATCAAAAGAATGTAAATGCGACACTTCCATGCTAGGAAATAGCGTTTGCAGATGTCTACGTATCGTAGCAATAGAGTTCTAATGCTTCTCAAAACGCGATATAGCACCTCATTCCTATGTTTCATGATAAGATATAATATTCATTGCGAAGTGTCATGTATATCTCGTATTCACATCAAAAGAATGTAAATGCGACACTTCCATGCTAGGAAATAGCGTTTGCAGATGTCTACGTATCGCAGCAATAGAGTTCCAATGCTTCCTAAAACGCGATATCGCATCTCTCCTCTATGTTTCATGACAAGGTATAATATTCATTGCGAAGTGTCATGTATACCTCGTATTCACTTCAAATGAATGTAAATGCGACACTTCCATGCTAGGAAATAGCGTTTGCAGATGTCTAGGTATCGTAGCAATAGAGTTCTCATTCTTCTTAAAACATGATATCGCATCTCACTGCTATGTTTCATGATAAGATATAATATTCATTATGGAGTGATACCTCGTACTCACCTCAAAAGAATGTAAATGCGACCCATCCATGCTAGGGAATAGCCTATGCAGATGTCTACGTATCGTAGAAATAGAGTTCTAATGCTTCTTAGAACGCGATATCGCATCTCACTTTTATGTTTCACGATAAGATATAATATTCATTGCGAAGTGTCATGTATACCTCGTATTCACTTCAAAAGAAAGTAAATGCGACACTTCCATGCTAGGAAATAGCGGTTGCAGATGCCTACGTATCGTAGCAATAGAGCTCTAATGCTCCTTAAAACGCGATATAGCACCTCATTCCTATGTTTCATGATAAGATATAATATTCATTGCGAAGTGTCATGTATATATCGTATTCACATCAAAAGAATGTAAATGCGACACTTCCATGCTAGGAAGTAGCGTTTGCAGATGTCTACGTATCACAGCAATAGAGCAATAATGCTTCTTAGAACGAGATGTCGTATTTCATTTCTATGTTTCGTAATAAGATATAATATTCATTGTGTAATGCTATGTATACCTCGTATTCACTTCAGTGAAATGTACGTGCGAAATTTCCTTGCTAGGAAATAGAGTTTGCAGATGTATACGTATATTAGCAATAGAGTTCTAATGCTTCTCAGAACGCGATATAGCACATCATTCCTATGCTTCATGATAAGATATAATATTCATTGCGAAGTGTCATGTATATCTCGTATTCACATCAAAAGAATGTAAATGCGACACTTCCATGCTAGGAAATAGCGTTTGCAGATGTCTACGTATCGCAGCAATACAGTTCCAATGCTTCCTAAAACGCGATATCGCATCTGTCTTCTATGTTTCATGACATGGTATAATATTCATTGCGAAGTGTCATGTATACCTCGTATTCACTTCAAATGAATGTAAATGCTACACTTCCATGCTAGGAAATAGCGTTTGCAGATGTCTAGGTATCGTAGCAATAGAGTTCTCCTTCTTCTTAAAACATGATATCGCATCTCACTGCTATGTTTCATGATAAGATATAATATTCATTATGGAGTGATACCTCGTACTCACTTCAAAAGAATGTAAATGCGACCCATCCATGCTAGGGAATAGCCTTTGCAGATGTCTACGTATCGTAGAAATAGAGTTCTAATGCTTCTTAGAACGCGATATCGCATCTCACTTTTATGTTTCACGATAAGATATAATATTCATTGCGAAGCGTCATGTATACCTCGTATTCACTTCAAAAGAAAGTAAATGCGACACTTCCATGCTAGGAAATAGCGTTTGCAGATGCCTACGTATCGTAGCAATAGAGCTCTAATGCTTCTCAAAACGCGATATAGCACCTCATTCCTATGTTTCATGATAAGATATAATATTCATTGCGAAGTGTCATGTATATCTCGTATTCACTTCAAACGAATGTAAATGCGACACTTCCATGCTAGGAAATAGCGTTTGCAAATGGCTACGTATCGTAGCAATAGAGTTCTTATGCTTCTTAGAACGCGATATCGCATCTCACTTTTATGTTTCATGATAAGATATAATATTCATTATGGAGTGTTATGTATACCTCGTACTCACTTCAAAAGAATGTAAATGCGACCCTTCCATCCTAGGAAATAGCGTTTGCAGATGTCTACATATCGTAGCAATAGAGTTCTAATGCTTCTTAGAACGCGATAACGCATCTCTCTTCTATGTTTCATGATAAGATTTAATATTCATTGCGAAGTGTCATGTATACCTCGTATTCACTTCAAAAGAACGTAAATAAGACACTACCATGCTAGGAAATAGCGTTTGCAAATGTCTACGTATCACAGCAATGGAGCACTAATGCTTCTTAAAACGAGATGTCGTATTTCATTTCTATGTTTCGTAATAAGATATAATATTCATTGTGTAATGTTATGTATACCTCGTATTCACTTCAGTGAAATGTAAGTGCGAAATTTCCTTGCTAGGAAATAGAGTTTGCAGATGTCCACGTATATTAGCAATAGAGTTCTAATGCTTCTCAAAACGCGATATAGCACCTCATTCCTATGTTTCATGATAAGATATAATATTCATTGCGAAGTGTCATGTATATCTCGTATTCACATCAAAAGAATGTAAATGCGACACTTCCATGCTAGGAAATAGCGTTTGCAGATGTCTACGTATCGCAGCAATAGAGTTCCAATGCTTCCTAAAACGCGATATCGCATCTCTCCTCTATGTTTCATGACAAGGTATAATATTCATTGCGAAGTGTCATGTATACCTCGTATTCACTTCAAATGAATGTAAATGCGACACTTCCATGCTAGGAAATAGCGTTTGCAGATGTCTAGGTATCGTAGCAATAGAGTTCTCATTCTTCTTAAAACATGATATCGCATCTCACTGCTATGTTTCATGATAAGATATAATATTCATTATGGAGTGATACCTCGTACTCACTTCAAAAGAATGTAAATGCGACCCATCCATGCTAGGGAATAGCCTTTGCAGATGTCTACGTATCGTAGAAATAGAGTTCTAATGCTTCTTAGAACGCGATATCGCATCTCACTTTTATGTTTCACGATAAGATATAATATTCATTGCGAAGTGTCATGTATACCTCGTATTCACTTCAAAAGAAAGTAAATGCGACACTTCCATGCTAGGAAGTAGCGTTTGCAGATGTCTAGGTATCGTAGCAATAGAGTTCTCATTCTTCTTAAAACATGATATCGCATCTCACTGCTATGTTTCATGGTAAGATATAATATTCATTATGGAGTGATACCTCGTACTCACTTCAAAAGAATGTAAATGCGACCCTTCCATGCTAGGGAATAGCCTTTGCAGATGTCTACGTATTGTGGAAATAGAGTTCTAATGCTTCTTAGAACGCGACATCGCATCTCACTTTTATGTTTCACGATAAGATATAATATTCATTGCGAAGTGTCATGTATACCTCGTATTCACTTCAAAAGAAAGTAAATGCGACACTTCCATGCTAGGAAATAGCGTTTGCAGATGCCTACGTATCGTAGCAATAGAGCTCTAATGCTCCTTAAAACGCGATATAGCACCTCATTCCTATGTTTCATGATAAGATATAATATTCATTGCGAAGTGTCATGTATATATCGTATTCACATCAAAAGAATGTAAATGCGTCACTTCCATGCTAGGAAGTAGCCTTTTTCAGATGTCTACGTATCACAGCAATAGAGCAATAATGCTTCTTAGAACGAGATGTCGTATTTCATTTCTATGTTTCGTAATAAGATATAATATTCATTGTGTAATGCTATGTATACCTCGTATTCACTTCAGTGAAATGTACGTGCGAAATTTCCTTGCTAGGAAATAGAGTTTGCAGATGTATACGTATATTAGCAATAGAGTTCTAATGCTTCTCAGAACGCGATATAGCACATCATTCCTATGCTTCATGATAAGATATAATATTCATTGCGAAGTGTCATGTATATCTCGTATTCACATCAAAAGAATGTAAATGCGACACTTCCATGCTAGGAAATAGCGTTTGCAGATGTCTACGTATCGTAGCAATAGAGTTCTAATGCTTCTCAAAACGCCATATAGCACCACATTCCTATGTTTCATGATAAGATATAATATTCATTGCGAAGTGTCATGTATATCTCGTATTCACATCAAAAGAATGTAAATGCGACACTTCCATGCTAGGAAATAGCGTTTGCAGATGTCTACGTATCGCAGCAATAGAGTTCCAATGCTTCCTAAAACGCGATATCGCATCACCCTTCTATGTTTCATGATAAGGTATAATATTCATTGCGAAGTGTCATGTATACCTCGTATTCGCTTCAAATGAATGTAAATGCGACACTTCCATGCTAGGAAATAGCGTTTGCAGATGTCTAGGTATCGTAGCAATAGAGTTCTCATTCTTCTTAAAACATGATATCGCATCTCACTGCTATGTTTCATGATAAGATATAATATTCATTATGGAGTGATACCTCGTACTCACCTCAAAAGAATGTAAATGCGACCCATCCATGCTAGGGAATAGCCTATGCAGATGTCTACGTATCGTAGAAATAGAGTTCTAATGCTTCTTAGAACGCGATATCGCATCTCACTTTTATGTTTCACGATAAGATATAATATTCATTGCGAAGTGTCATGTATACCTCGTATTCACTTCAAAAGAAAGTAAATGCGACACTTCCATGCTAGGAAATAGCGGTTGCAGATGCCTACGTATCGTAGCAATAGAGCTCTAATGCTCCTTAAAACGCGATATAGCACCTCATTCCTATGTTTCATGATAAGATATAATATTCATTGCGAAGTGTCATGTATATATCGTATTCACATCAAAAGAATGTAAATGCGACACTTCCATGCTAGGAAGTAGCGTTTGCAGATGTCTACGTATCACAGCAATAGAGCAATAATGCTTCTTAGAACGAGATGTCGTATTTCATTTCTATGTTTCGTAATAAGATATAATATTCATTGTGTAATGCTATGTATACCTCGTATTCACTTCAGTGAAATGTACGTGCGAAATTTCCTTGCTAGGAAATAGAGTTTGCAGATGTATACGTATATTAGCAATAGAGTTCTAATGCTTCTCAGAACGCGATATAGCACATCATTCCTATGCTTCATGATAAGATATAATATTCATTGCGAAGTGTCATGTATATCTCGTATTCACATCAAAAGAATGTAAATGCGACACTTCCATGCTAGGAAATAGCGTTTGCAGATGTCTACGTATCGCAGCAATACAGTTCCAATGCTTCCTAAAACGCGATATCGCATCTGTCTTCTATGTTTCATGACATGGTATAATATTCATTGCGAAGTGTCATGTATACCTCGTATTCACTTCAAATGAATGTAAATGCTACACTTCCATGCTAGGAAATAGCGTTTGCAGATGTCTAGGTATCGTAGCAATAGAGTTCTCCTTCTTCTTAAAACATGATATCGCATCTCACTGCTATGTTTCATGATAAGATATAATATTCATTATGGAGTGATACCTCGTACTCACTTCAAAAGAATGTAAATGCGACCCATCCATGCTAGGGAATAGCCTTTGCAGATGTCTACGTATCGTAGAAATAGAGTTCTAATGCTTCTTAGAACGCGATATCGCATCTCACTTTTATGTTTCACGATAAGATATAATATTCATTGCGAAGCGTCATGTATACCTCGTATTCACTTCAAAAGAAAGTAAATGCGACACTTCCATGCTAGGAAATAGCGTTTGCAGATGCCTACGTATCGTAGCAATAGAGCTCTAATGCTTCTCAAAACGCGATATAGCACCTCATTCCTATGTTTCATGATAAGATATAATATTCATTGCGAAGTGTCATGTATATCTCGTATTCACTTCAAACGAATGTAAATGCGACACTTCCATGCTAGGAAATAGCGTTTCCAAATGGCTACGTATCGTAGCAATAGAGTTCTTATGCTTCTTAGAACGCGATATCGCATCTCACTTTTATGTTTCATGATAAGATATAATATTCATTATGGAGTGTTATGTATACCTCGTACTCACTTCAAAAGAATGTAAATGCGACCCTTCCATCCTAGGAAATAGCGTTTGCAGATGTCTACATATCGTAGCAATAGAGTTCTAATGCTTCTTAGAACGCGATAACGCATCTCTCTTCTATGTTTCATGATAAGATTTAATATTCATTGCGAAGTGTCATGTATACCTCGTATTCACTTCAAAAGAACGTAAATAAGACACTACCATGCTAGGAAATAGCGTTTGCAAATGTCTACGTATCACAGCAATGGAGCACTAATGCTTCTTAAAACGAGATGTCGTATTTCATTTCTATGTTTCGTAATAAGATATAATATTCATTGTGTAATGTTATGTATACCTCGTATTCACTTCAGTGAAATGTAAGTGCGAAATTTCCTTGCTAGGAAATAGAGTTTGCAGATGTCCACGTATATTAGCAATAGAGTTCTAATGCTTCTCAAAACGCGATATAGCACCTCATTCCTATGTTTCATGATAAGATATAATATTCATTGCGAAGTGTCATGTATATCTCGTATTCACATCAAAAGAATGTAAATGCGACACTTCCATGCTAGGAAATAGCGTTTGCAGATGTCTACGTATCGCAGCAATAGAGTTCCAATGCTTCCTAAAACGCGATATCGCATCTCTCCTCTATGTTTCATGACAAGGTATAATATTCATTGCGAAGTGTCATGTATACCTCGTATTCACTTCAAATGAATGTAAATGCGACACTTCCATGCTAGGAAATAGCGTTTGCAGATGTCTAGGTATCGTAGCAATAGAGTTCTCATTCTTCTTAAAACATGATATCGCATCTCACTGCTATGTTTCATGATAAGATATAATATTCATTATGGAGTGATACCTCGTACTCACTTCAAAAGAATGTAAATGCGACCCATCCATGCTAGGGAATAGCCTTTGCAGATGTCTACGTATCGTAGAAATAGAGTTCTAATGCTTCTTAGAACGCGATATCGCATCTCACTTTTATGTTTCACGATAAGATATAATATTCATTGCGAAGTGTCATGTATACCTCGTATTCACTTCAAAAGAAAGTAAATGCGACACTTCCATGCTAGGAAGTAGCGTTTGCAGATGTCTAGGTATCGTAGCAATAGAGTTCTCATTCTTCTTAAAACATGATATCGCATCTCACTGCTATGTTTCATGGTAAGATATAATATTCATTATGGAGTGATACCTCGTACTCACTTCAAAAGAATGTAAATGCGACCCATCCATGCTAGGGAATAGCCTTTGCAGATGTCTACGTATCGTGGAAATAGAGTTCTAATGCTTCTTAGAACGCGATATCGCATCTCACTTTTATGTTTCACGATAAGATATAATATTCATTGCGAAGTGTCATGTATACCTCGTATTCACTTCAAAAGAAAGTAAATGCGACACTTCCATGCTAGGAAATAGCGTTTGCAGATGCCTACGTATCGTAGCAATAGAGCTCTAATGCTCCTTAAAACGCGATATAGCACCTCATTCCTATGTTTCATGATAAGATATAATATTCATTGCGAAGTGTCATGTATATATCGTATTCACATCAAAAGAATGTAAATGCGTCACTTCCATGCTAGGAAGTAGCCTTTTTCAGATGTCTACGTATCACAGCAGTAGAGCAATAATGCTTCTTAGAACGAGATGTCGTATTTCATTTCTATGTTTCGTAATAAGATATAATATTCATTGTGTAATGCTATGTATACCTCGTATTCACTTCAGTGAAATGTACGTGCGAAATTTCCTTGCTAGGAAATAGAGTTTGCAGATGTATACGTATATTAGCAATAGAGTTCTAATGCTTCTCAGAACGCGATATAGCACATCATTCCTATGCTTCATGATAAGATATAATATTCATTGCGAAGTGTCATGTATATCTCGTATTCACATCAAAAGAATGTAAATGCGACACTTCCATGCTAGGAAATAGCGTTTGCAGATGTCTACGTATCGTAGCAATAGAGTTCTAATGCTTCTCAAAACGCCATATAGCACCACATTCCTATGTTTCATGATAAGATATAATATTCATTGCGAAGTGTCATGTATATCTCGTATTCACATCAAAAGAATGTAAATGCGACACTTCCATGCTAGGAAATAGCGTTTGCAGATGTCTACGTATCGCAGCAATAGAGTTCCAATGCTTCCTAAAACGCGATATCGCATCACCCTTCTATGTTTCATGATAAGGTATAATATTCATTGCGAAGTGTCATGTATACCTCGTATTCGCTTCAAATGAATGTAAATGCGACACTTCCATGCTAGGAAATAGCGTTTGCAAATGTCTACGTATCGTAGCAATAGAGTTCTAATGCTTCTTAGAACGCGATATCGCATCTCACTTCTATGTTTCATGATAAGATATAATATTCATTGCGAAGTGTCATTCACTTCAAAAGAACGTAAATAAGGCACTTCCGTGCTAGGAAATAGCGTTTGCAGATTTCTACGTATCACAGCAATAGAGCACTAATGCTTCTTAAAACGAGATGTCGTATTTCATTTCTATGTTTCGTAATAAGATATAATATTCATTGTGTAATGTTATGTATACCTCGTATTCACTTCAGTGAAATGTAAGTGCGAAATTTCCTTGCTAGGAAATAGAGTTTGCAGATGTTTACGTATATTAGCAATAGAGTTCTAATGCTTCTCAAAACGCGATATAGCACCTCATTCCTATGTTTCATGAAAAGATATAATATTCATTGCGAAGTGTCATGTATACCTCGTATTCACTTCAAATGAATGTAAATGCGACACGTCCATGCTAGGAAATAGCGTTTGCAGATGTCTACGTATCGTAGCAATAGAGCTCTCATGCTTCTTAAAACGCGATATCGCATCTCACTGCTATGTTTCATGAGAAGATATAATATTCATTATGGAGTGTTATGTATACCTCGTACTCACTTCAAAAGAATGTAAATGCGACCCTTCCATCCTAGGAAATAGCGTTTGCAGATGTCTACGTATCGTAGCAATAGAGTTCTAATGCTTCTTGGAACGCGATAACGCATCTCACTTCTATGTTTCATGATAAGATATAATATTCATTGCAAAGTGTAATGTATACCTCGTATTCACTTCAAAAGAACGTAAATAAGACACTTCCATGCTAGGAAATAGCGTTTGCAGATGTCTACGTATCGTAGCAATAGAGTTCTAATGTTTCTTAGAAGGCGATATCGCATCTCACATCTATGATTCATGATAAGATATAATATTCATTGCGAAGTGTCATGTATACATCGTATTCACTTCAAAAGAATGTAAATATGACACTTCCATGCTAGGAAATAGCGTTTGCAGATGTCTACGTATCGTAGCAGTAGAGCTCTAATGCTCCTTAAAACGCGATATAGCACCTCATTCCTATGATTCATGATAATATATAATATTCATTGCGAAGTGTCATGTATGTCTCGTATTCACATCAAAAGAATGTAAATGCGACACTTCCATGCTAGGAAGTAGCGTTTGCAGATGTCTACGTATCGTAGCAATAGAGCTCTAATGCTCCTTAAAACGCGATATCGCATCTCACTGCTATGTTTCATGATAAGATATAATATTCATTATGGAGTGTTATGTACACCTCGTCCTCACTTCAAAAGACTGTAAATGCGACCCTTCCATCCTAGGAAATAGCGTTTGCAGATGTCTACGTATCGTAGCAATAGAGTTCTAATGCTTCTTAGAACGCGATATCGTATCTCACTTCTATGTTTCATGATAAGATATAATATTCATTGCGAAGTGTCATTCACTTCAAAAGAACGTAAATAAGACACTTCCGTGCTAGGAAATAGCGTTTGCAGATTTCTACGTATCACAGCAATAGAGCACTAATGCTTCTTAAAACGAGATGTCGTATTTCATTTCTATGTTTCGTAATAAGATATAATATTCATTGTGTAATGTTATGTATACCTCGTATTCACTTCAGTGAAATGTAAGTGCGAAATTTCCTTGCTAGGAAATAGAGTTTGCAGATGTTTACGTATATTAGCAATAGAGTTCTAATGCTTCTCAAAACGCGATATAGCACCTCATTCATATGTTTCATGAAAAGATATAATATTCATTGCGATGTGTCATGTATGTCTCGTATTCACATCAAAAGAATGTAAATGCGACACTTCCATGCTAGGAAATAGCGTTTGCAGATGTCTACGTATCGCAGCAATAGAGTTCCAATGCTTCCTAAAACGCGATATCGCATCTCTCTTCTATGTTTCATGACAAGGTATAATATTCATTGCGAAGTGTCATGTATACCTCGTATTCACTTCAAATGAATGTAAATGCGACACGTCCATGCTAGGAAATAGCGTTTGCAGATGTCTACGTATCGTAGCAATAGAGCTCTCATGCTTCTTAAAACGCGATATCGCATCTCACTGCTATGTTTCATGATAAGATATAATATTCATTATGGAGTGATATGTATACCTCGTACTCACTTCAAAAGAATGTAAATGCGACCCTTCCATGCTAGGGAATAGCCTTTGCAGATGTCTACGTATCGTAGCAATAGAGTTCTAATGCTTCTTAGAACGCGATATCGCATCTCACTTTTATGTTTTATGATAAGATATAATATTCATTGCGAAGTGTCATGTATACCTCGTATTCACTTCAAAAGAATGTAAATGCGACCCTTCCATGCTAGTAAATAGCGTTTGCAGATGCCTACGTATCGTTGCAATAGAGTTCTAATGCTTCTCAAAACGCGATATAGCACCTCATTCCTATGTTTCATGATAA
This sequence comes from Xylocopa sonorina, assembly GCF_050948175.1. NCBI lineage: Eukaryota > Metazoa > Arthropoda > Insecta > Hymenoptera > Apidae > Xylocopa > Xylocopa sonorina. The sequence goes on along the minus strand of NW_027490110.1, from coordinate 1,811,180 downwards.
GATATAATATTCATTGCGAAGTGTCATGTATATCTCGTATTCACTTCAAACGAATGTAAATGCGACACTTCCATGCTAGGAAATAGCGTTTGCAGATGTCTACGTATCGTAGCAATAGAGGTCTAATGCTTCTTAGGACGCGATATCGCATCTCACATCTGTGTTTCATGATAAGATATAATATTCATTGCGAAGTGTCATGTATACCTCGTATTCACTTCAAAAGAATGTAAATATGACACTTCCATGCTAGGAAATACCATTTGCAGATGTCTACGTATCGTAGCAATAGAGTTCTAATGCGTCTTAAAACGAAATGCCGCATTTCGTTTCTATGTTTCGTGATAAGATATAATATTCATTGTGGAGTGTTATGTATTCCTCGTATTCACTTCAGTTGAATGCCAGTGGAATGTAAGTGTAATGCTAGGAAATAGAGTTTGCAGATGTCTACGCATATTAGCAATAGAATTCTAATGCTTCTCAAAACGCGATATAGCACCTCATTCCTATGTCTCATGATAAGATATAATATTCATTGCGAAGTGCCATGTATACCTCGTATTCACTTCAAAAGAATGTAAATATGACACTTCCATGCTAGGAAATAGCGTTTGCGGATGTCTACGTATCGCAGCAATAGAGTTCTAATGCTCCCTAAAATGCGATATCGCACCTCTCTTCTATGTTTCATGATAAGGTATAATATTCATTGCGAAGTGTCATGTATACCACGTATTCACTTCAAAGGAATGTAAATGCGACACTTCCTTGCTAGGAAATATTGTTTGCAGATGTCTACGTATCACAGCAATAGAGTACTAATGCTTCTTAAAACGAGATGTCGTATTTCATTTCTATGTTTCGTAATAAGATATAATACTCATTGTATAATGTTATGTATACCTAGTATTCACTTCAGTGGAATGTAAGCGCCACATGTCCATGCTAGGAAATAGAGTTTGCAGATGTCTACGTATAATAGCAAAAGAGTTCTAATGCTTCTCAAAACGCGATATAGCACCTCATTCCTATGTTTCATGATAAGCTATAATATTCATTGCGAAGTGTCATGTATATCTCGTATTCACTTCAAAAGAATGTAAATGCGACACTTCCATGCTAGGAAATAGCGTTTGCAGATGTCTACGTATCGCAGCAATAGAGTTCTTATGCTTCCTAAAACGCGATATCGCATCTCTCTTCTATGTTTTATGATAAGGTATAATATCCATTGAGAAATGTCATGTATACCTCGTACTCACTTCAAGAGAATGTAAATGCGACCCTTCCATGCTAGGAAATAGCGTTTGCAGGTGTCTAAGTATCGTAGCAATAGAGTTCTAATGCTTCTTAGAACGCGATATCGCATCTGACTTCTATGTTTCATGTTAAGATATAATATTCATTGCGAAGTGTCATGTATACCTCGTATTCACTTCAAAAGAATGTAAATGCGACACTTCCTTGCTAGGAAATATTGTTTGCAGATGTCTACGTATCACAGCAATAGAGTACTAATCCTTCTTAAAACACGATATCGCATCTCACTGCTATGTTTCATGATAAGATATAATATTCATTATGGAGTGTTATGTATACATCGTACTCACTTCAAAAGAAAGTAAATGCGACCCTTCCATGCTAGGAAATAGCCTTTGCAGATGTCTACGTATCGTAGCTATAGAGTTATATTGCTTCTCAAAACGCGATGTAGCACCTCATTCCTATGTTTCATGATAAGATATAATATTCATTGCGAAGTGTCATGTATACCTCGATTTCACTTCACAAGAATGTAAATGCGACACTTCCTTGCTAGGAAATATTGTTTGCAGATGTCTACGTATCACAGTAATAGAGTAATAATGCTTCTTAAAACGAGATGTCGTATTTCATTTCTATGTTTCGTAATAAGATATAATACTCATTGTGTAATGTTATGTATACCTCGTATTCACTTCAGTGGAATGTAAGTGCCACATGTCCGTGCTAGGAAATAGAGTTTGCAGATGTCTACACATATTAGCAATAGAGTTCTAATGCTTCTCAAAACGCGATATAGCACCTCATTCCTATGTTTCATGATAAGATATAATATTCATTGCGAAGTGTCATGTATATCTCGTATTCACTTCAAAAGAATGTAAATGCGACACTTCCATGCTAGGAAGTAGCGTTTGCAGATGTCTACGTATCGCAGCAATAGGGTTCTAATGCTTCTTAGAACGCGATATCGCATCTCACTCCTATGTTTCATGAAAAGATATAATATTCATTATGGAGTGTTATGTATACCTCGTATTCACTTCAAAAGAATGTAAATGCGACACTTCCTTGCTAGGAAATATTGTTTGCAGATGTCTACGTATCACAGCAATAGAGTACTAATGCTTCTTAAAACGAGATGTCGTATTTCACTTCTATGTTTCGTAATAAGATATAATATTCATTGTGTAATGTTACGTATACCTCGTATTCACTTCAGTGGAATGTAAGTGCGAAATTTCCTCGCTAGGAAATAGAGTTTGCAGATGTCTACGTATAATAGCAATAGAGTTCTAATGCTTCTCAAAACGCGACGTAGCACCTCATTCCTATGTTTCATGATAAGCTATAATATTCATTGCGAAGTGTCATGTATATCTCGTATTCACTTCTAAGGAATGTAAATGCGACACATCCAAGCTAGGAAATAGCGTTTGCATATGTCTACGTATCGCAGCAATAGAGTTCGAATGCTTCCTAAAACGCGATATCGCATCTCTCTTCTATGTTTCATGATAAGGTATAATATTCATTGCGAAGTGTCATGTATACCTCGTATTCACTCCAAATGAATGTAAATGCGACACTTCCATGCTAGGAACTAGCGTTTGCAGATGTCTACGTATCGTAGCCATAGAGTTCTAATGCTTCTCAAAACGCGATATCGCATCTCACTGCTATGTTTCATGAGAAGATATAATATTCATTATGGAGTGTTATGTATACCTCGTATTCACTACAAAAGAATGTAAATGCGACACTTCCGTGCTAGGAAACAGCGTTTGCAGATGTCTACGTATCGTAGCAATAGGGTTCTAATGCTTCTTAAAACGCGATATCGCATCTCACTTCTATCTTTCATGATAAGATATAATATTCATTGCGAAGTGTCATGTATACCTCGATTTCACTTCACAAGAATGTAAATGCGACACTTCCTTGCTAGGAAATATTGTTTGCAAGATGTTCACGTATCACAGCAATAGAGTACTAATGCTTCTTAAAACGAGATGTCGTATTTAATTTCTATGTTCCGTAATAAGATATAATATTCATTGTGTAATGTTATGCATACATCGTATTCACTTCAAAAGTATGTAAGTGCGACACTTCCTTGCTAGGAAATATTGTTTGCAGATGTCTACGTATCGTAGAAATGAAGTTCTAGTGCTTCTTAAATCACGATATCGCATCTCATTTCTATGTTTCGTGAGAAGGTGTAATATTCACTGCGAAGTGTCATGTATACATGGTATTCACTTCAAAAGAATGTAAATGCGACACTTTCTTGCTAGGAGATATTGTTCGCAGATGTATACGTATCGTCGCAATAGAGCTCTAATGCTTCTCAAAACGCGAAATCGCAACTCATTCCTATGTTTCATGATAAGATATAATATTAATTGCGAAGTGTCATGTATATCTCGTATTCACATCAATAGAATGTAAATGCGAAACTTCCATGCTAGGAAATATCGTTTGCAGATGTCTACGTATCCTAGCAATAGAGTTCTAATGCTTCTCAAAACGAGATATCGCAAATCGTTCCTATGTTTCATGATAAGATATAATATTCATTGCGAAGTGTCATGTATATCTCGTATTCACTTCAAAAGAATGTAAATGCGAAACTTCCATGCTAGAAAATGGCGTTTGCAGATGTCTACGTATCGTAGCGATAGAGTTCTATTGCTTCTTAGAACGCGATATCGCATATCACTTCTATGTTTCATGATAAGATGTAATATTCATTGCGAAGTGTCATGTATACCTCGTATTCACCTCAAAAGAATGTAAATGCGAAACTTCCAGGCTAGGAAGTAGCGTTTGCAGATGTCTACGTATCGTAGCGATAGATTTCTAATGCTTCTTAAAACGAGATGTCGCATTTCATTTCCATGTTTCGTAATAAGATATAATATTCATTGTGTAGTGTCATGCATACCTCGAACTCACATCACTAGAATGTAAATGCGACACATCCATGCAAGGGAATAGCGTTTGCAGATGTCAACGTATTTTAGCAATTGAGATCTAATGCTTCTCAATACGCGATATCGCATCTCATTCCTATGTTTCCTTATAAGATATAATACTCATTGCGAAGAGTCACGTATACCTCGTATTCACTTCAAATGAATGTAAATGTGACACTTCCATGCTAGGAAATAGCGTTTGCAGATGTCTACGTATCGTAGCAATGGAATTCTAATGTTGCTTAGAACGCGATATGGCATCTCACATCTATGTTTCATGATAAGATATAATATTCATTGCGTTGTGTCATGTATACCTCGTATTCACTTCACAAGAATGTAAATGCGACACTTCCTTGCTGGGAAATATTGTTTGCAGATGCATACGTATCGCAGCAATAGAGTTCTAATGCTTCTTAAAACGCGATATCGCATCTCACTGCTATGTTTCATGAGAAGATATAATATTCATTGCGAAGTGTCATGTATATCTCGTATTCACGTCAAAAGAATGTAATTGCGACACTTCCATGCTAGGAAATAGCGTTTGCAGATGTCTTACGTATCGTAGCAATAGAGTTCTAATGCTTTTTAAAACGAGATGCCTCATTTCATTTCTATGTTCCGTGATAAGATATAATATTCATGGTGGAGTGTCATGTATACCTCGTATTCACTTCAAATGAATGTAAATGCGACACATCCATGCTAGGAAGTAGCGGTTGCAGATGTCTACGTATCGCAGCAATAGGGTTCTAATGCTTCTTAAGACGCGATATCGCATCTCTCTTCTATGTTACATGATAAGATATAATATTCATTGCGAAGTGTCATGTATACCTCGATTTCTCTTCACAAGAATGTAAATGCGACACTTCCTTGCTAGGAAATAGCGTTTGTAGATGTCTACGTATCGTAGCAATCGAGTTCCAATGCTTCTTAGAACGCGATATCGCATCTCACTTTTACGTTTCACGATAAGATATAATATTCATTGCGAAGTGTCATGTATACCTCGTATTCACTTCAAAAGAATGTAAATGCGAAACTTCCTTGCTAGGAAATAGCGTTTGCAGATGTCTACGTACCGTAGCAATAGAGTTCTAATGCCTTTTAAAACGAGATGTCGCATCTCATATCTATGTTTCATGGTCAGATATAATATTCATTGCGAAGTGTCATGTATACCTCGTATTCACTTCAAAAGGATGTAAATGCGACACTTCCTTGCTAGGAAATAGCGTTTCCAGATGACTACGTGTCGAAACAATAGAGTTCCAATGCTTCTTAAGACGCGATATCGCATCTCACTTCTATGTTACATGATAAGATATAATATTCATTATGGAGTGATATGTTTACCTCGTACTCACTTCAAGAGAAAGTAAATGCGACCCTTCCATGCTAGGGAATAGCCTTTGCAGATGTCTACGTATCGTAGCAATAGAGTTCTAATGCTTCTCAAAACGCGATATAGCACCTCATTCCTATGTTTCATGATAAGATATAATATTCATTGCGAAGTGTCATGTATATCTCGTATTCACTTCAAACGATTGTAAATGCGACACTTCCATGCTAGCAAATAGCGTTTGCAGATGTCTACGTATCGTAGCAATAGAGTTCTAATGCTTCTTAGAACGCGATATCGCATCTCACTGCTATGTTTCATGATAAGATATAATATTCATTGCGAAGTGTCATGTATACATCGTATTCACTTCAAAAGAATGTAAATGCGACACTTCCATGCTAGGAAATAGCATTTGCAGATGTCTACGTATCGTAGCAATAGAGTTCTAATACATCTTAAAACGCGATATCGCATCTCACATCTATGTTTCATGATAAGATATAATATTCATTGCGAACTGCCATGTATACCTCGTATTCACTTCAAAAGAATGTAAATGTGACACTTTCATGCTAGGAAATAGCACTTGCAGATGTCTACGTATCGTAGCAATAGAGATCTACTGCCTCTTAAATCGCGATATCGCAACTCACTTCTATGTTTCATGATAAGGTATAATATTCATTGCGAAGTGTCATGTATGCCTCGTATTCACTTCAAAAGAATGTAAATGCGACACTTCCATGCTAGGAAATAGCGTCTGCAGATGTCTACGCGTCGAGGCAATAGAGTTCTAATGCTTCTTAAAACGCGATATCGCATCTCACACCTATGTTTCATGATAAGATATAGTAATCATAGCGATGTGTGATGTATACCTCGTATTCACTTCAAAAGAATGTAAATGCGACACTTCCATGCTAGGAAATAGCGTCTGCAGATGTCTACGCGTCGAGGCAATTGAGATCTAATGCTTCTTAAAACGCGATATCGCATCTCACACCTATGTTTCATGATAAGATATAATAATCATAGCGACGTGTCATGTATACCACGTATTCACTTCAAAAGAATGTAAATGCGACACTTCTTTGCTAGGAAATATTGTTTGCAGATGTCTACGTATCCTAGCAATATAGTTCTAATACTTCTTAAAACGCGATATCGCATCTCACATCTATGTTTCATGATAAGATATAATATTCATTGCGAACTGCCATGTATACCTCGCATTCATTTCAAAAGAATGTAAATGTGACACTTTCATGCTAGGAAATAGCATTTGCAGATGTCTACGTATCGTAGCAATAGAGTTCTACTGCCTCTTAGATTGCGATATCGCATCTCACTTCTATGTTTCATGATAAGATATAATATTCATTGCGAAGTGTCATGTATACCTCGTATTCACTTCAAAAGAATGTAAATGCGACACTTCCATGCTAGGAAATAGCGTCTGCAGATGTCTACGCGTCGAGGCAATTGAGATCTAATGCTTCTTAAAACGCGATATCGCATCTCACACCTATGTTTCATGATAAGATATAATAATCATAGCGACGTGTCATGTATACCACGTATTCACTTCAAAAGAATGTAAATGCGACACTTACATGCTAGGAAATAGCGTTTGCAGATGTCTACGTATCGCAGCAATAGAATTCCAATGCTTTATAAAACGAGATGTCGCATTTCATTTCTATGTTTCTTGGTAAGATATAATATTCATTGTAGAGTATTATGTATACCTCGTATTCACTTCAAATGAATGTAAATGCGACACTTCCTTGCTAGGAAATATTGTTTGCAGATGTCTACGTATCCTAGCAATATAGTTCTAATACTTCTTAAAACGCGATATCGCATCTCACATCTATGTTTCATGATAAGATATAATATTCATTTCGAACTGCCATGTATACCTCGTATTCACTTCAAAAGAATGTAAATGCGACACTTTCATGCTAGGAAATAGCATTTGCAGATGTCTACGTATCGTAACAATAGTGTTCTACTGCTTCTTAAATCGCGATATCGCATCTCACTTCTATCTTTCATGATAAGATATAATATTCATTGCGAAGTGTCATGTATGCCTCGTATTCACTTCAAAAGAATGTAAATGCGACACTTCCATGCTAGGAAATAGCGTCTGCAGATGTCTACGCGTCGAGGCAATAGAGTTCTAATGCTTCTTAAAACGCGATATCGCATCTCACACCTATGTTTCATGATAAGATATAATAATCATTGTGATGTGTCATGTATACCTCGTATTCACTTCAAAAGAATGTAAATGCGACACTTCCATGCTAGGAAATAGGGTTTGTAGATGTCTACGTATCGTAGCAATAGAGTTCTAATGTTTCTCAAAACGCGATATAGCACCTCATTCCTATGTTTCATGATAAGATATAATATCCATTGAGAAATGTCATGTATACCTCGTACTCACTTCAAGAGAATGTAAATGCGACCCTTCCATGCTAGGAAATAGCGTTTGCAGATGTCTAAGTATCGTAGCAATAGGGTTCTAATGCTTCTTAAAACGCGATATCGCATCTCACTTCTATCTTTCATGATAAGATATAATATTCATTGCGAAGTGTCATGTATACCTCGATTTCACTTCACAAGAATGTAAATGCGACACTTCCTTGCTAGGAAATATTGTTTGCAAGATGTTCACGTATCACAGCAATAGAGTACTAATGCTTCTTAAAACGAGATGTCGTATTTAATTTCTATGTTCCGTAATAAGATATAATATTCATTGTGTAATGTTATGCATACCTCGTATTCACTTCAAAAGTATGTAAGTGCGACACTTCCTTGCTAGGAAGTATTGTTTGCAGATGTCTACGTATCGTAGAAATGAAGTTCTAGTGCTTCTTAAATCACGATATCGCATCTCATTTCTATGTTTCGTGAGAAGGTGTAATATTCACTGCGAAGTGTCATGTATACATGGTATTCACTTCAAAAGAATGTAAATGCGACACTTTCTTGCTAGGAGATATTGTTTGCAGATGTATACGTATCGTCGCAATAGAGCTCTAATGCTTCTCAAAACGCGAAATCGCAACTCATTCCTATGTTTCATGATAAGATATAATATTAATTGCGAAGTGTCATGTATATCTCGTATTCACTTCAATAGAATGTAAATGCGAAACTTCCATGCTAGGAAATATCGTTTGCAGATGTCTACGTATTCTAGCAATAGAGTTCTAATGCTTCTCAAAACGAGATATCGCAAATCGTTCCTATGTTTCATGATAAGATATAATATTCATTGCGAAGTGTCATGTATATCTCGTATTCACTTCAAAAGAATGTAAATGCGAAACTTCCATGCTAGAAAATGGCGTTTGCAGATGTCTACGTATCGTAGCGATAGAGTTCTATTGCTTCTTAGAACGCGATATCGCATATCACTTCTATGTTTCATGATAAGATGTAATATTCATTGCGAAGTGTCATGTATACCTCGTATTCACTTCAAAAGAATGTAAATGCGAAACTTCCAGGCTAGGAAGTAGCGTTTGCAGATGTCTACGTATCGTAGCGATAGAGTTCTAATGCTTCTTAAAACGAGATGTTGCATTTCATTTCCATGTTTCGTAATAAGATATAATATTCATTGTGGAGTGTCATGCATACCTCGTACTCACATCACAAGAATGTAAATGCGACACATCCATGCAAGGAAATAGCGTTTGCAGATGTCAACGTATTTTAGCAATTGAGATCTAATGCTTCTCAATACGCGATATCGCATCTCATTCCTATGTTTCCTTATAAGATATAATACTCATTGCGAAGAGTCACGTATACCTCGTATTCACTTCAAATGAATGTAAATGTGACACTTCCATGCTAGGAAATAGCGTTTGCAGATGTCTACGTATCGTAGCAATGGAATTCTAATGTTGCTTAGAACGCGATATGGCATCTCACATCTATGTTTCATGATAAGATATAATATTCATTGCGTTGTGTCATGTATACCTCGTATTCACTTCACAAGAATGTAAATGCGACACTTCCTTGCTGGGAAATATTGTTTGCAGATGCATACGTATCGCAGCAATAGAGTTCTAATGCTTCTTAAAACGCGATATCGCATCTCACTGCTATGTTTCATGAGAAGATATAATATTCATTGCGAAGTGTCATGTATATCTCGTATTCACGTCAAAAGAATGTAAATGCGACACTTCCATGCTAGGAAGTAGCGGTTGCAGATGTCTACGTATCGTAGCAATAGGGTTCTAATGCTTCTTAAGACGCGATATCGCATCTCTCATCTATGTTACATGATAAGATATAATATTCATTGCGAAGCGTCATGTATACCTCGATTTCTCTTCACAAGAATGTAAATGCGTCACTTCCTTGCTAGGAAATAGCGTTTGCAGATGTCTACGTATCGTAGCAATAGAGTTCTAATGTTTCTCAAAACGCGATATAGCACCTCATTCCTATGTTTCATGATAAGATATAATATTCATTGCGAAGTGTCATGTATATCTCGTATTCACTTCAAACGAATGTAAGTGCGACACTTCCATGCTAGGAAATAGCGTTTGCAGATGTCTACGTATCGTAGCAATAGAGTTCTAATGATTCTTAAAATGCCATATCGCTTCTCGCTTCTATGTTTCATGATAAGATATAATATTCATTGCGAAGTGTCATGTATGCCTCGTATTCACTTCAAAAGGATGTAAATGCGACACTTCCTTGCTAGGAAATAGCGTTTCCAGATGACTACGTGTCGAAACAATAGAGTTCTAATGATTCTTAAAATGCCATATCGCTTCTCGCTTCTATGTTTCATGATAAGATATAATATTCATTGCGAAGTGTCATGTATGCCTCGTATTCACTTCAAAAGAATGTAAATGCGACACTTCCATGCTAGGAAATAGCGTCTGCAGATGTCTACGCGTCGAGGCAATAGAGTTCTAATGCTTCTTAAAACGCGATATCGCATCTCACACCTATGTTTCATGATAAGATATAATAACCATAGCGATGTGTGATGTATACCTCGTATTCACTTCAAAAGAATGTAAATGCGACACTTACATGCTAGGAAATAGCGTTTGCAGATGTCTACGTATCGCAGCAATAGAATTCTAATGCTTTATAAAACGAGATGTCGCATTTCATTTCTATGTTTCTTGGTAAGATATAATATTCATTGTAGAGTATTATGTATACCTCGTATTCACTTCAAATGAATGTAAATGCGACACTTCTTTGCTAGGAAATATTGTTTGCAGATGTCTACGTATCCTAGCAATATAGTTCTAATACTTCTTAAAACGCGATATCGCATCTCACATCTATGTTTCATGATAAGATATAATATTCATTGCGAACTGCCATGTATACCTCGTATTCATTTCAAAAGAATGTAAATGTGACACTTTCATGCTAGGAAATAGCATTTGCAGATGTCTACGTATCGTAGCAATAGAGTTCTACTGCCTCTTAGATTGCGATATCGCATCTCACTTCTATGTTTCATGATAAGATATAATATTCATTGCGAAGTGTCATGTATACCTCGT